>NC_081793.1:26040875-26148375 GCF_963082965.1 Carassius carassius
GTAAATTAACTTTTTTTTGTTTGTCTCTCTTTCCAGATTTCCCCAGATGAACCACGCTAGTTTCGTTAGTGTTAGCTTAGCCTAACATCTACAGAATCAACAGGAACTCTACCCAGGTAAGTATCTAAACAAACGCTTCTCAATCAGTGTAGTTGTAACAATAAACTGATTCTCAATGAAATTCTAGGTTTTCTTTCAGGTATTTCACCATTAATTCTCCTAATCACTGTTTCTCCTCTCTGTATTGTTTCTCTGTTTTTTCCGTTCTGCCCTGCGCACAGGGAGGCGGAGTCAGCGCTGCTGCCTGTGATCTCTCCTGATTGGATGCTTAACATCTGCAGCGCTACAGTATACACACTTTCCATTCGTTGCGATTTGCTGCAATAATTTACATATCACTTATATGAATAATAAAATGTATAATTTACATATTATAATAAACATTATAATAAACTATTACATTGTCATGAAGTTTTATTCTATTTGCTGTTCAGTCACATACATATTTAGTTAAATATGTAATTTTAGTGGGTTAATTGTTAAATATTTTGGACAAATTAACTTGAGCAAAGACTGCAAATATGCTAATTTGAGTCTGGGTTACACCGGCTGCTGGCTCGCCATAAATATATGTAACACCTGCTTTGCAGAACTTGTGATAAACTAGATCAATGGGCCGATCAGAAGATTCTAGGTTCGACTCCTGGCTGGCTCGCCATAAATATATGTAACACCTGCTTTGCAGAACTTGTGATAAACTAGATCAATGGGCCGATCAGAAGACACAGGAGTCGAAGGAGGCAGAGGTACACACACATGGACTTTTTTCCTTTTATATATCAAAAATGAAAGTATCAACAAACAAATAAAATAATGGATTTGAATCAACAATGTTTGAAAGAAAATAAATTGTACACAATTCAAAAGTGAATTTACCTTAGTTGCAGATGAAAACAATTACCCAAATCAAATACAAGAAAATATCAACCAAAAGAAAAGTAACAGACGTTTAGTTCCTTTCCTTTCCCTTTTCAGCTAGTTAATTTCTATTTTGAGTTTCCTTATAATCTAGAATTTATTTTATTGCTTTTTAACCTAATTTAATTACACCTAATTGGCAGATTTATTAGTTATTTACTAGTTTAGATGTATCTCTTTCGTTTCCTAATTTCAGTGTAATTTTTTTTTTTGAAAACAATCTTTTCACAATCCAAAATACATGACAATTTCTCAACAAAATGTTCACCAACAAAGTAAATTTACAATTGTGCTTTGTTACCCACAATAATAACGAAAGAAAATATGTAGGGGATATAGATCTCTTATCAAATCAAACTATTATTTTCAGTTCAAAGATTCTCAGTCCAAACAACAAAAAAAAATAGAAATTTCCCCTTTAGTTTTCAGAAAATGTCACTCCCAAAAAAGAAATAAAAGATACCTCAATCCTTAAAGTCAAAAAAAGAGAAGAACTCCTACAGATGGTCGACCTGCAGGAATGACGCAAATCCAAGGAAAGATGAGAAAAGTAGATCCAAGTTCGGTTTTCACGGGTGGCTCGCCATCTATTTCCTTCACTCGTCACACGTTTCGATGCATCCACACCAAAGAACGCAGTCCACAATACGAAAATCCAACTTCTAAACACATACATGCAAAATCTGGCCGATTCCTCTGTAAATTAACTTTTTTTTGTTTGTCTCTCTTTCCAGATTTCCCCAGATGAACCACGCTAGTTTCGTTAGTGTTAGCTTAGCCTAACATCTACAGAATCAACAGGAACTCTACCCAGGTAAGTATCTAAACAAACGCTTCTCAATCAGTGTAGTTGTAACAATAAACTGATTCTCAATGAAATTCTAGGTTTTCTTTCAGGTATTTCACCATTAATTCTCCTAATCACTGTTTCTCCTCTCTGTATTGTTTCTCTGTTTTTTCCGTTCTGCCCTGCGCACAGGGAGGCGGAGTCAGCGCTGCTGCCTGTGATCTCTCCTGATTGGATGCTTAACATCTGCAGCGCTACAGTATACACACTTTCCATTCGTTGCGATTTGCTGCAATAATTTACATATCACTTATATGAATAATAAAATGTATAATTTACATATTATAATAAACATTATAATAAACTATTACATTGTCATGAAGTTTTATTCTATTTGCTGTTCAGTCACATACATATTTAGTTAAATATGTAATTTTAGTGGGTTAATTGTTAAATATTTTGGACAAATTAACTTGAGCAAAGACTGCAAATATGCTAATTTGAGTCTGGGTTACACCGGCTGCTGGCTCGCCATAAATATATGTAACACCTGCTTTGCAGAACTTGTGATAAACTAGATCAATGGGCCGATCAGAAGATTCTAGGTTCGACTCCTGGCTGGCTCGCCATAAATATATGTAACACCTGCTTTGCAGAACTTGTGATAAACTAGATCAATGGGCCGATCAGAAGACACAGGAGTCGAGGGAGGCAGAGGTACACACACATGGACTTTTTTCCTTTTATATATCAAAAATGAAAGTATCAACAAACAAATAAAATAATGGATTTGAATCAACAATGTTTGAAAGAAAATAAATTGTACACAATTCAAAAGTGAATTTACCTTAGTTGCAGATGAAAACAATTACCCAAATCAAATACAAGAAAATATCAACCAAAAGAAAAGTAACAGACGTTTAGTTCCTTTCCTTTCCCTTTTCAGCTAGTTAATTTCTATTTTGAGTTTCCTTATAATCTAGAATTTATTTTATTGCTTTTTAACCTAATTTAATTACACCTAATTGGCAGATTTATTAGTTATTTACTAGTTTAGATGTATCTCTTTCGTTTCCTAATTTCAGTGTAATTTTTTTTTTTGAAAACAATCTTTTCACAATCCAAAATACATGACAATTTCTCAACAAAATGTTCACCAACAAAGTAAATTTACAATTGTGCTTTGTTACCCACAATAATAACGAAAGAAAATATGTAGGGGATATAGATCTCTTATCAAATCAAACTATTATTTTCAGTTCAAAGATTCTCAGTCCAAACAACAAAAAAAAATAGAAATTTCCCCTTTAGTTTTCAGAAAATGTCACTCCCAAAAAAGAAATAAAAGATACCTCAATCCTTAAAGTCAAAAAAAGAGAAGAACTCCTACAGATGGTCGACCTGCAGGAATGACGCAAATCCAAGGAAAGATGAGAAAAGTAGATCCAAGTTCGGTTTTCACGGGTGGCTCGCCATCTATTTCCTTCACTCGTCACACGTTTCGATGCATCCACACCAAAGAACGCAGTCCACAATACGAAAATCCAACTTCTAAACACATACATGCAAAATCTGGCCGATTCCTCTGTAAATTAACTTTTTTTTGTTTGTCTCTCTTTCCAGATTTCCCCAGATGAACCACGCTAGTTTCGTTAGTGTTAGCTTAGCCTAACATCTACAGAATCAACAGGAACTCTACCCAGGTAAGTATCTAAACAAACGCTTCTCAATCAGTGTAGTTGTAACAATAAACTGATTCTCAATGAAATTCTAGGTTTTCTTTCAGGTATTTCACCATTAATTCTCCTAATCACTGTTTCTCCTCTCTGTATTGTTTCTCTGTTTTTTCCGTTCTGCCCTGCGCACAGGGAGGCGGAGTCAGCGCTGCTGCCTGTGATCTCTCCTGATTGGATGCTTAACATCTGCAGCGCTACAGTATACACACTTTCCATTCGTTGCGATTTGCTGCAATAATTTACATATCACTTATATGAATAATAAAATGTATAATTTACATATTATAATAAACATTATAATAAACTATTACATTGTCATGAAGTTTTATTCTATTTGCTGTTCAGTCACATACATATTTAGTTAAATATGTAATTTTAGTGGGTTAATTGTTAAATATTTTGGACAAATTAACTTGAGCAAAGACTGCAAATATGCTAATTTGAGTCTGGGTTACACCAGGTTCATGCAAGTGAATGTTGAGAATTTCAAATTTTCTCAGAGATGCTGATGACTGAAGGGGGGCAAGCACAGTGTTCTTACCATTTTCTTTTCTGCAGCCAAATAATGTCCCCCTTAAGAACAGGTTGCAAGGACAAAAATACCTATTTGATCGTTCCCTTTCGTGCTGGAACATTTGCAGCATGGCCTAAAAAGAAAAATCATCTACTAAGCTGTCGTCCACACATTTTTGAGTAAACTTTGCCTTAGCTTTAACAGAAAGGTACACATAAATCTGCATGCTGGAGGATTCATTTTACTTGATGATTTTCTCACAGGATCAGGTTTTGAAATAGAAAACAAAACGGTATAAAAAGGAAAACAATAACTCCGTTCCATCTTTGTTCCGACACTTGGGTCAGTCAATGAGCTATGGAAATATGTGTGACTGCAGATTGACCATATCTGATCAACACAAAATCTTTTTATGGCCTTCAAAGAGACGATTCTATTCTTGTGAAAAATTCAGACAGTCTGGTAGCCCAAATACTTTTTGACAAACATAAAAGCTTGAGGGAGGTGTTTATTGGGATATTGCAGAATGTTGATGTCACAAGGTGACGATCTTTAGGGGCGGAACCAAAATTCGGGAAGTTTGGTTCCGCCCGGAAGCGTTTCCGCCCGGACCGGAAAAACAGAACACCGGAACTTCCGGTAGCGCCGTAAGAAGGAAAATCAGGGAATTCGATGCACCTGTGCCTAGTTAGGGACAGCGGTTGGTGATTGGAGGATACGCTGGACAAGGCAGTACTTAAGGCCAAGTTATTTCCCAGTCTGGGAAGCTCTTTTTGGTGTGTGTGAAGCACTGGGTTGTGCCCGTCTTGGTACGCTGCTGGTAGCTGTCTAACTCTCTCTCTCCCTCAGGCTGGAATTGTATGATTGTGAAGACATCGCGAACCTTAAAGGTTGAGAAGTGAACAGATTATACGGCGAACTGAGACGACGTGAAAAAGGGGATTGGAAGTGGCATTGATGTGAGTACTAAGAGCCAGTCGAAAGTGCCCTGTATATTGACCTGGCGTTGTGTAGATCTCTCCAGGAGGAGGAGGGCGGCCCTACCCCTAATATAGTGTGGTGGGAGAGCCGAAGGAATACTTATTGAAGTAGTCACAACGACGACATCACTAGCTAGGCCGCATATTCCATCGCCAGATCCGAACCAAGCGAAGTGAAGGAAGACGGGTGTCCTTTCCGTACACTGAGTGTGGTGGGTGAGTCTTCGTGCTGTGAAAACCTATAATTTTGACGTGGTGTTGTATATTGCTGTGGGCTGCTGTGTATTGCCGTGTGTCCTGTCAGATAAACCCCCGCCTTCACGCACTTCGGCGTGGGAGGACAAGGAGATTGCTGGTCCTAGCCTAGTTCAGTACAGTATATGTTGTGAGCGTGCTTCAGATCTCCGGAGATAGCACGGTACGCTGTGTCCAGCCCAGAGGTGAAAGCCATCCAAAGCAGAGTAACTGTGTTTTGTGTCCAAGTTGATACCTGTGGAGAGGAAAGGAAAGAGAGTGAGTAACACAAGGAGAAACAGAGGAAACCTGTACTTACAGTGCGCTGTGTTCAGCCCAGAGGTGAGAGCCATTCAAAGCAAACTAACGGTGCTATTGTGCCCAAGTTGATATCTGTGGAGAGAAAAGGAGAGAGAGGGAATAACACGAGGAGGAATAGAGCGAACCCTGTACTTACAGTACGCTGTGTCCAGCCCAGAGGTGAGAGCCATTTAAAGCAAACTAACTGTGCTATTGTGCCCAAGTTGATACCTGTGGAGAGAAAAGGAGAGAGAGGTGAATAACACGAGGAGGAATAGAGCGAACCCTGTACTTACAGTACGCTGTGTCCAGCCCAGAGGTGAGAGCCATTCAAAGCAAACTAACTGTGCTATTGTGCCCAAGTTGATACCTGTGGAGAGAAAAGGAGAGAGAGAGTGAATAACACGAGGAGGAATAGAGCGAACCCTGTACTTACAGTACGCTGTGTCCAGCCCAGAGGTGAGAGCCATTCAAAGCAAACTAACTGTGCTATTGTGCCCAAGTTGATACCTGTGGAGAGAAAAGGAGAGAGAGAGGTGAATAACACGAGGAGGAATAGAGCGAACCCTGTACTTACAGTACGCTGTGTCCAGCCCAGAGGTGAGAGCCATTCAAAGCAAACTAACTGTGCTATTGTGCCCAAGTTGATACCTGTGGAGAGAAAAGGAGAGAGAGAGTGAATAAACACGAGGAGGAATAGAGCGAACCCTGTACTTACAGTACGCTGTGTCCAGCCCAGAGGTGAGAGCCATTCAAAGCAAACTAACTGTGCTATTGTGCCCAAGTTGATACCTGTGGAGAGAAAAGGAGAGAGAGAGTGAATAACACGAGGAGGAATAGAGCGAACCCTGTACTTACAGTACGCTGTGTCCAGCCCAGAGGTGAGAGCCATTCAAAGCAAACTAACTGTGCTATTGTGCCCAAGTTGATACCTGTGGAGAGAAAAGGAGAGAGAGTGGGTAACACGAGGAGAGACTGAGGAAACCTGTACTTACGCCGCTGCCTGTGGAGAAAGAGAAAGCGACCGTTGCCTGTGGAGAAAGAGAAAGCGAGTGAGCACCCAAGGAACGAACTGTGTGAACCAGTACTTACTGTGAGCTGTAATCAGCGAAGAGGTGAGAGCAAAACCAAGCTGAATTAACTGTGCCTGTGTGTCCCAGCCGTTGCCTGTGGAGAAAGAGAAAGAGCCCGTTGCCTGTGGAGGAAGAGAAAGAGAGTGAGCACCTCGAGAACGAACTGTGTGAACCAGTACTTACCGTGAGCTGTATTCAGCGAAGAGGAGGAAGAAGGAGGGCGCTACGGATACCTAAGACTCAGGCCGGGGCCCGAGTCCCACGCCCCGGATCCCCGTGGCCCCCTTGCTCCCTGACCTCTTCCCGGCCATAGCCCATCTGGAGGGCCGAGTTAGAGTTTAGTTTTAATTGCCCTTTCCCTATTCCCCAAGCTATTTTTAAATATTTAAATAAAGATTGTTTTATCACTTACTTGTTCTCGTGTTGTTTGGCCATTGGGTCGGGTTTGGGGACCTCCTCGAGGTGGAAGTTGAGAAGGGGTGTGGCTTAGTTAAAGCATAGCCAGCCCCTGGGTGTGACAGATTTGGCGCAGTCGGCAGGATTTCCACCTCGAGTTGAGTAACCAAGGTCGTCCAATGACCGACAACGCGGGGCTTTCAGCCCAACCCCGTGCCATGCCCGTTTTTATGGGGAGCCCCTGGATTCAAAAATATGGGGGGACAGAATCCGAGGTACGATTGTCTGAATGGAAGGCTCAACTAGAGTACTTGGCCGACCTACAGGGCCTTAGTGCAGCCCAGCGGCTTCAATTTGTGTTAAACTCCCTGGATGGAGAAGCGCGGCGAGAGGTGCATGCCGCCCCCGAAGCCGTTAGAGCCAACGCCCAAACCGTGTTCCAGTTCCTCACTGAACAGTATGGTGACCACACCCCCGTAGCTGTCCTTCGCTCCCAGTTCTTCAATTGTAAGCAGGGCCCCCGCCAACCGATTAGAGCTTTCGCCCTGAGGTTGCGAGAGCAATTCGCCCGACTACAGACCCGTCGGGACCACGGGTTGGGAGATGGAGAGACTCTATTGCGGGACCAGTTTCTTCTGGGGTTGAAGGAGGGTCCGGTGAGACAGAGCCTACGTATCCAGTTTCGAAGGGACCCGGGTCTTACGTTCGAAGATCTGAAGAAAGAGGCACTGGCCCTGGAAGGTGATGAGACTGAGGTGAGTGGTTCCCCAGTGTGTGCGGTTGTCAGTGAAGTAGCACCAGCACAACCCGGAGGCCCTGACTGGAAGCAAGCACTGAAGGCTGAACTTTTGAAAGATGTCCGCGATCAGATGTCTGAACTGTCTAAAGCCCTCGTAGGAGAATTGCGCCAAGGACGGGCGCGGGAGGAACCACGGCCGGCGCCCCGAGACCGAGTGTACTCAGAGGGAGGCCGAGAGCCGTTCAGGCGCCCGAACCACTTTAACCGGCCCCGTTTCGAATGGGACGAGCAAGGGCGACCCATCTGTAACCGCTGTGGCAAACCAGGTCACTATAGCCGTCAGTGTGGGCCCCGCAGGGCGTCAGAAGGGGGTTTTTAGGTCGGCCGGCCACTGTGGGTCGTGTGGCCGGGACCCCTCGAGAAGACCCTGGAAGAGGATATGGCTCTAGGAGCCAGATGATTGGGCGTAGCCCCGTGGCGAAGGTGAGAGTGTGCGGCAAGGAGATTCAATGCCTGGTAGACACAGGCTCCCAAGTGACGTTGTTTGCTGAGAGTTTATCCGAAGAAGTGTTTGGGAAACAAGGGGCACCAGGGGCGGAGGCCCCCTGGCTTACTCTGAAGGGCGCAAACGGCCTCGACATCCCATATATTGGCTACCGATTGACGGACCTAGAGGTTCACGGAGTGATGGTCCCCCAGAAAGGTGTGATTATCGTGCAAGACCATTGTCTGGGTGCACATCGAGCCCTGTTGGGCATGAATGTCCTCGCTGATTGCTGGGAAGAGCTATTTCGGGCTAGGCCCGTATCGAAGATACCACCTGCAGAGAGGCCCAAGTGGGAGTGTGTGGTAGCTGACTGTCGAAGGGTGCAAATGAGCCAAGTCCGCAGGGAACAGGAAGAGGTAGGAAGAGTGATGTGTCGTTTTGCTTTGTCTGTCCCCGCAAAAAGTGAGGCTGTTGTGTGGGCGCGAGTACCGCCCCGAAGAGCGGGCCCAGAAGAGTGGGTGCTGGTGGAGCCCCATGTGGATTGTCCACAAGTGGAAGTGGCACGAGGATTATCGACGGTCCGGCGGGGGAGAGTCCCCGTGAGGATACGGAATGTACATCCATACGCGGTGCAACTACATCGGCACCAACGATTAGCCCGTCTGACAACGGTTACATCCCACCAAGTAAGGGAAGAGAGGGATATTAGTTTTCGTCAGGTGTGCCCCACTGTCATCGAGGTGGCCCTGACACAAGTAGACACCCCATGGGGTGGTATGGAGAGGAGGGTGCCGAGCCACCTGGCGGGTGAGTCGTTACAAGGGGAGGATTTAGAGCAAGCACAGACACAGAAGTTACAGGCCCTCCTTCGGAGATGGCAGCATGTGTTCGCCACCCACGACGAAGACTACGGATGCACCCAGGTGGTACAACATCATATACCTACCGGGGATGCAGGGCCCAGCCGGGAGAGGTATCGCCCAATTCCGCCCACTTTGTATACCGAGGTACGTACACTCCTGCAAGGCATGCTGAAGCAAGGAGTTGTTAGGGAAAGCAGCAGCCCGTGGGCGGCCCCCATAGTGCTGGTGCAAAAGAAGACGGGGGCTTGGAGATTCTGCGTGGACTACCGTAAGCTGAACCTCGTGACTAAGAAAGACGCTTTCCCTTTGCCACGGATCGAAGATTCGCTTGCCAGCCTCACGCAGTCGGCATGGTACTCTACCCTAGATTTGGCCAGTGGCTACTGGCAGGTGCAGGTGGCCGAAGCAGACCGGGAGAAGACTGCCTTTACAACCCCGTTTGGACTATTTGAATGGGACCGGATGCCTTTCGGGCTCTGTAACGCTCCGGCCACCTTCCAGCGGCTGATGCAGCGGTGCTTGGGAGGTCAGTTAATGGAGTCAGTATTAGTTTACCTGGATGATGTGATTGTCTACTCCCCAGATTTTGATTCACACCTGAGGCACCTCGAGGAAGTCTTTCGGGCCATGGAGAAGTACGGATTGAAACTACAGCCCAATAAGTGTCACTTACTACGGAGAGAAGTCAACTTTCTGGGCCACGTGGTCAGTGCGGCTGGAGTGTCCGTCGATCCTGGAAAGGTATCGGCCGTGAAGGACTGGAAGGCCCCGAGGACAGTGAGGCAAGTGCGATCCTTTTTAGGATTTGTGGGATACTATAGGCGTTTCATAAAGGACTTTTCAAAAATTGCTAAACCCCTTAATCAGTTGCTGGTTGGCACAGGTCGTAACCGGGGCCGGGGGTCGCCCAACGTAGACTGGGATGCAAATTGTGAGTCGGCGTTCCAGACATTGAAGCAGGAGCTGCTACAGGCCCCTATCTTGGCATACGCAGATTTCACAAAACCATTCCTTTTGTATACAGATGCCAGCAATCTCGGGCTGGGAGCGGTGTTGGCTCAACGGCAGGACGGAGTTGAGAGGGTCATCGCGTACGCCAGCCGGAGCCTCCACCCAGCCGAGAGGAACGATGCGAACTATAGTTCTTTCAAATTGGAGCTGCTGGCGTTGAAGTGGGCCCTAAGTGAGAAATTTAAAGACTACCTCTGGGGTGCCAAGGTGACGATCATTACAGACAATAACCCATTAGTACACTTACAGACGGCGAAGCTGGGAGCCGTGGAGCAGCGGTGGGTGGCCCAACTGGCCAACTTTGACTATCAACTACAGTACCGACCAGGGCGTGAACACACGAACGCGGACGTCCTCTCAAGGCTGCCCGAAGCGGAAAGCCCCGGAGGGGCCAGCCCGGAGGAGGGCTATATGGTAGGAGCAGTAGAGGCACCAGGCAGCAGACAAGAGGCCGTGCCTGAGAACTGGGGATGGGATCCCCGTCGGTGGAGGGAGAGACAGGCCAGGGATCAAGATGTGCGGCTGGTAAGAGAATGGCTGGAACAGGGCCGACGGCTGACGCCAGCGGAGAGGTTAGCCCAGACGGATACTGGGAGGAGGCTGCTGGGGCAATGGGACAGGCTGGAGCTGAGAGATGGCGTTTTGTGCAGAAGGGTCAGTGACCCGAAGTTGGGCGAAGAAGTACGCCAGATCGTGGTACCCGCAGATGAGGTAACGGCTTTAGTTTCGGCGTACCACAACCAGTTGGGGCATCAGGGACAGGAGAGGACCGTGTCCCTGCTTAGGAGATTCTTCTTTTGGCCCGGGCTAGAGGCATCGGTGCACGCCCTAATTCAAGCTTGCCCGAGATGCATATTGTTTAAGTCCAGACGGGAGGTCCGAGCGCCAATGGTACCCATCCATGCGAAGGCCCCCCTTCATATCATGGCTATGGACTTCTTGACACTGGGCCGACCACGAGATCGCTACCAGAACATCTTGGTAATAACGGATTTGTTCACAAAGTACGCTTGGGCTATCCCCACCCTCGACCAGACTGCAACCACCACCGCTACAGTTTTATGGCGGGCCGTCTTCCAGACGTTCGGATGCCCGGAGTTTCTGCACTCCGATCAAGGAGCCAACTTTGAGTCCAGGGTAATTAGAGAACTATGCCAGTTGTACGGTTGCACGAAAACTCACACCACTTCGTATCATCCTCAGGGGAACGGCGGCTGTGAGAGATTCAATCAGACCCTATTGGGGCTGCTGGGGACCTTGGACCAACAACGGCAGGACGATTGGGTGAGTGCCTTGCCAAACCTCCTACAGGCCTATAACAACAGTATACATAGTACTACGGGTTACGCTCCCACTTACCTGATGTTTGGCAGACACATACGAATGCCTACTGACCTGGTCCTAGGAGTGATAGCCGACCAAGAGGAAGCAAGTGTAACGGAGTGGGTGGGGCGCCATCACCAGCGCTTGCATTTCGCCTACGAGCAGGTGTCGAAAAGGATACAGACGGCAGGAGAGAAAAGTAAGCGGTTGTATGATCGGACTGCTAGAGAAGCCCCTCTACTGCCAGGAGAGAGGGTGTTGGTGAGAGATAATCGGCGGCAGGGGAAGGGGAAACTGAGTGACCGTTGGGAGGCCACCCCTTATGTAGTCTGCCGGCAGCAGAGGCCGGGGCAGCCGGTCTATACCATCCGGCCAGAAGGGAAGTCAGGCCCCGACCGTGTGGTGCACCGGAACATGATTCGCCCATGCCCTAACTACCCTGAAGCCGTGGAAGAAGTCCCCACGGAACCTGTACCAGCGGCCCCCTGGATTGAAGGTTGGGCTGTGGTACCAGGGAGACCCGTGGTGGCACCACCCCCGATCGCCCCGAGAGAACCAGAAGCAGCCCCTGAACAAGCTGAGCCCGATTCACCAGTGAGACGATCCCAGCGAGAGAACCGAGGCCGACCCCCTGCCCGCTATGGGGAGTGGACAGCCCGAGGACGTTCTAGGGACTAGAACGGATTGGCGGGGGAGGATGTCACAAGGTGACGATCTTTAGGGGCGGAACCAAAATTCGGGAAGTTTGGTTCCGCCCGGAAGCGTTTCCGCCCGGACCGGAAAAACAGAACACCGGAACTTCCGGTAGCGCCGTAAGAAGGAAAATCAGGGAATTCGATGCACCTGTGCCTAGTTAGGGACAGCGGTTGGTGATTGGAGGATACGCTGGACAAGGCAGTACTTAAGGCCAAGTTATTTCCCAGTCTGGGAAGCTCTTTTTGGTGTGTGTGAAGCACTGGGTTGTGCCCGTCTTGGTACGCTGCTGGTAGCTGTCTAACTCTCTCTCTCCCTCAGGCTGGAATTGTATGATTGTGAAGACATCGCGAACCTTAAAGGTTGAGAAGTGAACAGATTATACGGCGAACTGAGACGACGTGAAAAAGGGGATTGGAAGTGGCATTGATGTGAGTACTAAGAGCCAGTCGAAAGTGCCCTGTATATTGACCTGGCGTTGTGTAGATCTCTCCAGGAGGAGGAGGGCGGCCCTACCCCTAATATAGTGTGGTGGGAGAGCCGAAGGAATACTTATTGAAGTAGTCACAACGACGACATCACTAGCTAGGCCGCATATTCCATCGCCAGATCCGAACCAAGCGAAGTGAAGGAAGACGGGTGTCCTTTCCGTACACTGAGTGTGGTGGGTGAGTCTTCGTGCTGTGAAAACCTATAATTTTGACGTGGTGTTGTATATTGCTGTGGGCTGCTGTGTATTGCCGTGTGTCCTGTCAGATAAACCCCCGCCTTCACGCACTTCGGCGTGGGAGGACAAGGAGATTGCTGGTCCTAGCCTAGTTCAGTACAGTATATGTTGTGAGCGTGCTTCAGATCTCCGGAGATAGCACGGTACGCTGTGTCCAGCCCAGAGGTGAAAGCCATCCAAAGCAGAGTAACTGTGTTTTGTGTCCAAGTTGATACCTGTGGAGAGGAAAGGAAAGAGAGTGAGTAACACAAGGAGAAACAGAGGAAACCTGTACTTACAGTGCGCTGTGTTCAGCCCAGAGGTGAGAGCCATTCAAAGCAAACTAACGGTGCTATTGTGCCCAAGTTGATATCTGTGGAGAGAAAAGGAGAGAGAGGGAATAACACGAGGAGGAATAGAGCGAACCCTGTACTTACAGTACGCTGTGTCCAGCCCAGAGGTGAGAGCCATTTAAAGCAAACTAACTGTGCTATTGTGCCCAAGTTGATACCTGTGGAGAGAAAAGGAGAGAGAGGTGAATAACACGAGGAGGAATAGAGCGAACCCTGTACTTACAGTACGCTGTGTCCAGCCCAGAGGTGAGAGCCATTCAAAGCAAACTAACTGTGCTATTGTGCCCAAGTTGATACCTGTGGAGAGAAAAGGAGAGAGAGAGTGAATAACACGAGGAGGAATAGAGCGAACCCTGTACTTACAGTACGCTGTGTCCAGCCCAGAGGTGAGAGCCATTCAAAGCAAACTAACTGTGCTATTGTGCCCAAGTTGATACCTGTGGAGAGAAAAGGAGAGAGAGAGGTGAATAACACGAGGAGGAATAGAGCGAACCCTGTACTTACAGTACGCTGTGTCCAGCCCAGAGGTGAGAGCCATTCAAAGCAAACTAACTGTGCTATTGTGCCCAAGTTGATACCTGTGGAGAGAAAAGGAGAGAGAGAGTGAATAAACACGAGGAGGAATAGAGCGAACCCTGTACTTACAGTACGCTGTGTCCAGCCCAGAGGTGAGAGCCATTCAAAGCAAACTAACTGTGCTATTGTGCCCAAGTTGATACCTGTGGAGAGAAAAGGAGAGAGAGAGTGAATAACACGAGGAGGAATAGAGCGAACCCTGTACTTACAGTACGCTGTGTCCAGCCCAGAGGTGAGAGCCATTCAAAGCAAACTAACTGTGCTATTGTGCCCAAGTTGATACCTGTGGAGAGAAAAGGAGAGAGAGTGGGTAACACGAGGAGAGACTGAGGAAACCTGTACTTACGCCGCTGCCTGTGGAGAAAGAGAAAGCGACCGTTGCCTGTGGAGAAAGAGAAAGCGAGTGAGCACCCAAGGAACGAACTGTGTGAACCAGTACTTACTGTGAGCTGTAATCAGCGAAGAGGTGAGAGCAAAACCAAGCTGAATTAACTGTGCCTGTGTGTCCCAGCCGTTGCCTGTGGAGAAAGAGAAAGAGCCCGTTGCCTGTGGAGGAAGAGAAAGAGAGTGAGCACCTCGAGAACGAACTGTGTGAACCAGTACTTACCGTGAGCTGTATTCAGCGAAGAGGAGGAAGAAGGAGGGCGCTACGGATACCTAAGACTCAGGCCGGGGCCCGAGTCCCACGCCCCGGATCCCCGTGGCCCCCTTGCTCCCTGACCTCTTCCCGGCCATAGCCCATCTGGAGGGCCGAGTTAGAGTTTAGTTTTAATTGCCCTTTCCCTATTCCCCAAGCTATTTTTAAATATTTAAATAAAGATTGTTTTATCACTTACTTGTTCTCGTGTTGTTTGGCCATTGGGTCGGGTTTGGGGACCTCCTCGAGGTGGAAGTTGAGAAGGGGTGTGGCTTAGTTAAAGCATAGCCAGCCCCTGGGTGTGACATTAATTTCATAAAATCCAAGTTTGTATCTATTGATTTGATGCTCTGTACTGAAAAAATCCAATAAAATAAATTTGAAATAAATAGTGCACCTTTAAGTCATTCCTAAATGTTTTTCATTTCCCCGCTCATTAGTTGCTCTTTGTGTATAAAATATCCCTCTCTGAATTACTTCAGGCTCGAACTCTCAGATATATACTCTATGAAATATATACATATTATCTCTGGAGATAGACTAAGTACATTAAAGGATTTTTGTGCTCTTTTCCACACACAACTGAGCAGCTAAATTTGGATGATTATAAAACTCTCTCTCTCACTTGCTCGCTCTTACACGCACTCACATGCATCCAAAGTGTGACTAAAATCTGAAAAAAAAAAAATAGAAATAGAAATTCAAATTATGTGAAATTATCTTGTCAAACAGGTGCTGAGAGCTCAAGGAATCTAAACTTTTGCTCAGATTATTACTTAGGCAGACCTTCATACTTCCATCTGGAGTGAAAACTCATAACTCAAATTAATATCACATCTAGCCTCAGTTCCAAATCCTAGTAAGCTGCCTAAGTAGGCATTTGGTCAAAATATATTTTAAATGCTGTAAACAACCAAGCTCAAAGAAACATATTTTTGAAACACCATATAAAATATACATAAAAAAATTATATTTTACATAATATAATAATGCTATAATATATAAACATTATGGATATATTGTGAAACATATTTTTGCAAGTATAGTTATGGCCATTTTTGTATGTTTAAAAAATTGCAGCCAATATAGAATGTTCCAAACCTGTCGTGCAAGTCAGTTAAATGTGTTTGGAACAGAGCCCAAGTGTTCATTATCCCAAATCTTTCCAATATCACTTTTGTCCTATGCCTCATCCTATACATCTTAATCTCTCAATACTATTACTTTTTATTATCCAAGTTTTATAAATTTTCAAGGACAAGTTAATCATCAAGTCTAAAAGTGTAATTTGAAGTAGAAGTTTGCGTGCATATAAAATGCAAGATTTTAGCATCTCTTAGCATTTCATATCCAAAAGCAAATATACCATCATTAAAACTTGCTTTAACAGCACTCACATTTGCATCTCTTTTATTAAAAGAAGCCAAAAAATTATATACATGAAAAACTAGCTCTGCATTTAATAATCAGCATTCTAAGTAATAATAAATTAGAGATTTAGCATCTCTTTAAATTGTTAGTCGAGCCTCAAAATCTGGCCTCTGTAAATGCACTAGGTTTGAGCCAAGAATGTAAATGTCAGAGGATTTAAATATGCATGAAACTTTAATAAACTCTCTACAAAAAATAAAAAAAATAAAAAACACATCAAACATTCTCTCAAACCCCATGAGACATGTCCTTCCCAAAGTCCAGTCTTTGCTTTTCAGGCCTTACCATACCACTGTGAACTGCATCCCTCAAGTTTTGTTTTGAGTTTAAAATAGAAATACATTACTCTACGTTAGTCAGCATGACTAACCTTATTATTACAAAGTTTGTTTTTATAATACTTTTTTTTTGAAAGTATAACATTCTCCACCTCTAAAACTATTTATATTTTTTTATTTTCATTTCACGTCAGCTCTTCCATCCAACTAGCTGTCATATACAGTAAAGGCACTTTTTAAAATGCAATCAATTCCTGTTGAGTAAAATGATTTCCTCCCTGGTTCATTTACTTCAATTTAGAAACTCAGAACTAAAATGGGCTAATGCTATTTTATATTGACTTTAAACTTTTGATTTGATAATAAATAATGTATATGATCAAGTACAACTATCCTGATGCAAAAAGCAGCATCTTGTTGGGGAATTGTGTTGCTGAGAACTGCATATATAATAGATAAAAATTCATAGCGTGAATGCACTATAAGTCGCTTTGGATAAAAGCGTCTGCTAAATGCATAAATTATTATTATATATTGCAGCATTCTGTATTCAGTGTTACAGTGTGAACTTTTTCCACTCAGGTCAATCGAACTAAAAAATTTTAAATTACTTTTATTTTTTTATTTAAGAGGTTTCCAGTGTTTCTTTTGTGATTTCTTCCCTTGATTGTGTCATGGTTGGTAAACCGTGATCTCTGGGTTTTGCACTTTGTGGGTGAAGTCTGTGTGTTACGCGTCAGCACTGACTAGTTTGTGGGCGTCTCCGTTAAATGTCATCAGCAGCAGCTGTCAATGATTACTCATCCCTATATAATGGCTTGTCTTTCGTCTTGTGTTCGTGAGAGCGTTGTTTCCTGTTTGTTAACCGTGTCTTGCTTTTTGTGTGTTCTGCGTTTGGATGTCCGTGTCTTCCCCCGGAAGCCCGTCCACTCTTCGCAACCACCTTCAAGCAACACGACTTACCTTCGGCTCGCTTCCCCGCAGTTCCTGTGCCACCCTCTCCTGCTGTCTACTCACCTCCGCCTCTCCAATCTGGCTTTGTTGGTACCATGATGCTGATCATCAAATTTCTTTGTCAACTCAGGCTTTGATTCTGAGTTTGTGGAGCGTGTGCACATGAATGTGTGACATCACTGGCGAACAGCCAATCCCGAGCCTTGCAACACAAAGCAAGTTTGATTTACTTCTCGCAAGAGACCCAGCAAGATTCAAAACTAAAGGTTTTGCTACAGGTTAAGAGATTTGAAGAATTTGAAGAATATGACAAATTTAAACGTCATATGAAAAATGAAGAAGGACAAATAAAATAAATAATCTTGCTCTATCAGTGCAGTCCCAAGTGAAACTTGTTAACTTCGTTTATACATTTAAAAAATATATAGTGATAGAGATTTTTTTATTTTTTAAAATAGTGCAATCTTTTGATACTACTGCTTATTTATATTACATGATCTGTTTACATTAATATTTATTTAAAATAAACAATTTATAACTGTTAAACAAAAATTGCTTGTGTGTAATAGATACATAATATGAATAATAATAATAATAATAATAATAATAATATGAATCATAATATTTATATAAATCATAAAATGACGTAATTATCAATAAAGCCAGACTTTTTTTTTTTTTTTAGCATTAGTGACCTTTAATTTGGAGCAAGGTAAACTGGGGGAGTAACTTTGTGTCAGACATGTATCACTTTTCTCACATCTGATTGGTCCAACTTCAGTTTGAGATCTCTATCCCAGAACATAACATGCCCCGGAGCAAGTTAGCCGTGGAGTGTAAGTTACTATGGCAAATCTGCTAAAAGCCAAGCCAATTACATGGTACCTAAAACCCAGGATTGGTGCAAACTAACCTGAAACTTACCTGGCCAGCTAAACCGGCTTCATGGTACAGGCCCCAGGACAGGAACAGGAAAACCAAATAAGAGCAAGGAAGGCACATTGGGAGCAAAAACACACACAGAACTCAGGACAGAGTCACTATGGTTGTTTGTTGCAGTGGCATTATTTAACTGTCCTGTTGTGACTGTTCCTCATACATTCATTTTTTCAGGCTTCATGATGGGAATATTCCACATATTTGTTGCTACATGGAGTTCTGCTGAGACAAAAAAAAAAATTAATAAATAATAATAATAATAATAATAATAGTCATTCAAAATAAACTAATTTTACATTTCAGAGATTTCTTGAGTACATTTTGTTTAATCATATTTGTCACTTGTAGAACCTGATAACAAATCTTCTATTCAGGCACTATCCAATGATTCGGTAGTCATTTCTGCCTTCAAACCCTCTGAAATGTCTTTCTCCAATCACTCCCACACTTATGTCAAGTCCTCTCGTTATCAGTGTAAGTGTGAACATATGAGATCAGCTCATTCCTGATGATTTCTTCTCTTGACAATATGACATTATCAGTTTAATGGTCTATAAGGGAATAATAAGATTAGATCAAATCTAATGAACGGAGCCAATCTTAATTTTCCAATTATCAAATCCCCCACTGATAACCACGTGGACAGAATCCCTATTACTGTGATGATAAGCTTAGTTAAAAACTATAATGAAAAATGCAATAAAGGCAAATGACCTTTGGACTTAAGAGCTGGAACTGAGCACTTTGACTTGAAGACTCTAACAGACCACAGGCTGTTATTCGTCTCATTGTACCAGCAGTTAACAAGGCTCGATCCAACTCAAGCCATTGATCTACTAACACTTATATCTGAGTTTCCGTTTATAAGAATGGACAGATTTCAGCTTAGTTAGAAGGTCACATTAAAAATATATTCTGGAAATTTTTCATACTTTTATCATTTTATAATGGAAATTTAAGTGGCTTTCATTTTTAAAAACGAAATCACAATAATATATATATATATATATATATATATATATATATATATATATATATATATATATATATATATATATATATTTTTTTTTTTTTTTTAATTTATGATTATCTCCATGAACTCATAAAAAAATTTGACTGTGTGAAACATTCAAATTCATTAAAATTATATATATATATATAAATTCTGTATAATTTCCAATAAAGTTGTAATTTCAACATATAGGATACATGAAATGCAGAAGAATCCAAAGGTGTTTCAAATAAATTTGAGGCTGTTTTGCATTTACATTTTAACACATTTCATTGGAATCGCATGAGATATTTAATGGCTTTGTATGAGTGCAAGACAAGGGACTCCTCTGGTCTTCAGTCTAAGCTGTATATGTCAATCAGCTTTAGTCACTAGATTCCAAGAAAGCATTGTGCTCCTGTATTCCCGTGTCAAAGGGAAAATCTAAGGCTATGTCTTATCTCCTTACAGCAGCATTGCCCTCATTTCTTATAAGCGAAACCGGTTTTAGAATGTTATTGTATGACAGCTTTGAGTCAGAAATGAAACCGTTACTTCAGTGAGCCTGTAAACTCAATGGGATCTGTGATGGCATGTGCCTTTCACTGAAATGGAACCTTCCAGAGACCTGCACAGCATTGTGAGACTTTATATCCACAACTGACAAGAAAAAAATAAAATAAATAATAATAATAATTTTGTCCAAATTCTAAGGCAGCACTGCATGCATCCATCATGGATAAAGCAATTTTAGAAATAATACAATTCTCCCCCAACACACTTTTTGGAAAATCATCATTATATGTTTTTTTTATATGTTTGAATGGTCACATGCAGGGGAAAATAATGTAGCCGACTCCATAAAACAAGCATGTAAGCTCTAAACGATAATCCCACAACTAGTACTCACCTAGCAACATCTGCTGTTCAGCAAATCAAGGAAATGTCACATAATGTAATAAATATTCATGACCAATGTCATGCCTGGAACAGCTTGTGTGCTGAGCTGCTGACAGAAAGTAAGCTTCCTGTGGTGAGAAGACAAGAACAACAGATGAAAACAAAAGACATCTTTGACAAAAAAAACATGCATCTTTATATTGAATGTTGCAACAGGTTTGAGGCCTAATTATTAAACTTATAAGATAGATAGATAGATAGATAGATAGATAGATAGATAGATAGATAGATAGATAGATAGATAGATAGATAGATAGATAGATAGATAGATAGATAGATAGATATTGGGTTTTGCACTTTGTGGGTGAAGTCTGTGTGTTACGCGTCAGCACTGATTAGTTTGTGGGCGTCTCCATTAATTGTCATCAGCAACAGCTGTCACTCATTACTCATCCCTATATATTGGCTTGTCTAGCGTCTTGTGTTCGTGAGAGCGTTGTTTCATGTTTGTGACCTGTGCTTTTTGTGTGTTTCTGTGTTGGCTGTCCATGTTTCCCCCGGAACCCCGTCCACTCTACACAACCCACCACCAAGCAACACCACTTACCTTTGGCTCGCTTCCCCGCAGTTCCTGTGTCACCCTCTCCTGCTGTCAACTCACCTCCGCCTTCCGGATTCATCATTTTTCACCACCATCTTGGACTGTGCATTCCTCCCAACGTTATTTATGTCCCAGTATTGTATTGTTTCATTGTCTTTTCATTAAATTACCTTAACCTCGCACTTGCTTCCTGCCACTCCTTCACCCCAGTCGTTACAGATAGATAGATGGATAATGTTGTAAATACTTCTTCTAGTTTCCACAAAATATGTTTTCAGTTTTCTACTGACAATAATAAGAAATATTTATTGAGAAGCAAATTTGAAATATAACAAATACAATGAGATATATATATATATATATATATATATATATATATATGAAAACAATTCTTTTAAATGAGAATGATATTTCACAATATTACTGTTTTTTTTTTGTACTGTATTTTTATCAAATAAATTCAGGCTTGGTGAGTAGAAGAAACTTATTTCAGAAACATAAAAAAAAATATCCTAAATCAGTTACTCATTTTTGTAAGGATGCTTCCTCTGTAAGAAGTAGACACGAAGGCTGCTAGCTTGGTTCTACAACAGAGCTAGCAAACGTCCAATTATTATTTTCCGGAAATCTCTCGCTGTAAAGTAACAGAGGTTTGATAACAAGTCCCTCAAATCACGTAAGCACCAGAAACAGCAGGGAAGCACATAGATTCTCAAAGATGGCACATTGCTTTGTGTATTTCTTCGACTTGCAGCAAATGCAGTAATTATATCCTAATAATGATTTATGAATACAAATCTAAGAAGGCCGAAGGCTTTAACAAATAAAGCAAAAACTGACAGAGTTCACTGGAAAAAATATACGAACACCGGTAGAAGGACTGTTCGTGATTAGGTTTCTTTGTGAATGAAAATTATTGTTGTCTACAGCTCATTTCTTTAAAAACACAATTTTGTATTCACTTTTCATATTTAATAAGTACAGTAGCAATGAGCTGCCAACAATGGCCTTTCATACACTGCAAATATGATCAAGAATGTTCTCCTGGATAAACGTTCTCGGGGGTTTCACTACAGTAGAGCAGGATAACATGAAATGGTAAACGAATCAGAGCTCAGCTCGACATGCCATTTCAAGAATTTACTAGTATTTCACCTGCTATTGAACACTTGTCTAATTTGAATGCAGATCTGTAGTCAGTCCTGAGAAGGAGAATGACAGTGGCATAATTAAACATCTTTAAAGTAGGTCCTGCAGGTAACCCTGTCTGTCACGATTAGTTTGACTGGGAAATTCACTGAGAATAAATAAATCATGCCCAAAGAAATCAATTTGCATGCACTGTCTGTATAGTTTTAGCACCTGATTCCCTCAAAGGCACAGTAAAAAAAAATTTAAAAATATATATATATATATATATATATATATATTATATGTATAATATATATGCATTCATCTCATTTGTAAGTCGCTTTGGATAAAAGCGTCTGCTAAATGATTAAATGTAAATGTAATGTAAATATAACGTCCAAACCTGTTCTAAACATGCTAGTTGATTTTATAGTGAGAAGCCAACAGGGGATTAATGTCACGCTGTCTGGTCTCTGTTTCCCTGGGTGTCCACTAGTGGTATCACTTCCCCATAGGCACCTCACCGTAGGCACTACAATTCCCACTAGCCTTGTCCCTTCATCAAGGTAATTGCACTCCTGTTAATTGCACTTAGGTGTCTTCACTTGTTAGTCATTATCCTCCCTATATTAACCAGTCCTTTTCTGTTTGTCTGCATGGAGTCCTTACTTTCCGTCACCTAGTTTCCTCGCGTTCCTAGTCTTCGAGTTCCTGTTCTTGTTCCTGTTTGTTTGTTTCTGTTTGGATTGATGTTTGGTTACGACCCCGGCTTGTTTTTGACTCTGATTTGGATTACCCAATAAATCTCACACTGCACTTGGATCTTCTGTCTCCTGTGTTCCCATACGTGACAGAAGGACTCCATCATGCCAAGATCCAGCGGTGTGGGATTTCGTATACGTTCCCCAGACACCATAGAGGAGCGGATGGGAGACTTTCCAACCTAACCACTCTCCGTCAAAAGGGGAGTGAGGTGGGGTGCTTGGTGCAAATGTTCTGGACAATGGCAGTGGGGATGGGGTATAATGATGAAGCCCTGAAGGACCTATTCAAAGACTGCCTGGATGACCCTTTGCCTGGGTTAGAGATGAAGGGGCTGGAGATACTGGACTTTTGGGGGTTCACCAGTTACCTACAGCATCGATCTCGGTGGGATGACTCAGCCACACCTGTCTCTCTCGGTGGGATGGCCGACTCTAGACCGGGGTCTACAGACAGTAGGACCGCCAGCCCAGCGCCACGGAGCAAGATGGCCGCCAGCCCAGCACCACAGCACAAGGTGGCCGCCGGCCCAGCGCCACTGCCCAAGATGGCCGCCGGCCCAGCGCCACTGCCCAAGATGGCCGCCGGCCCAGCGCCACAGCACAAGGTGGCCACCGGCCCAGCGCCACTACCCAAGATGGCCACTTGTCCAGCGCCTCTACACGGAAGGACAGCCACAGTTGACCCTCCAGAGTCGAGTCAGGTTCTCGTTGACCCTCCAGAGTCGGGTCAAGTCACGGTTGACCCTCCAGAGTCGGGTCAAGTCACGGTTGACCCTCCAGAGTCGGGTCAAGTCACAGTTGACACTCATGAGTTAAGCACTACCACAGTTAGACCTCAGGAGTCAAGTCAAGTCACCGGTGTTCTTCATGGGCAAAGGCAAGTCACCATTGATCTTCATGAGCAAAGGCAAGTCACCATTGATCCTCATGAGCAGAGTCAGGTCACCAATGATCCTCATGAGCAGAGTCAGGTCACCAATGATCCTCATGAGCAGAGTCAGGTCACCAATGATTTTCCTGAATCCAGTCTAAACTCTGCGGAACTACCAGAGCCTCTCCATGTCTCAGCCGAACTCTCTGAGCGCTCGACTGATCCTGTCGTGGCCACGGAGGCCACCCTTAACTTGTTCATGTTCTCTGTTTCAGACTTGCCTATCCAGACTTGTTTTCATGTATCATCGATCCCACTGTGGTGGTCCTCGGTGCCGCCCTGGTGGGCTCCTGTCTCGACCGCACGGCTGTGGTGGTCTTCTTCGCTGCCCTTGTGGGCTTCTGTCTCGACCGCACGGCTGTGGTGGTCTTCTTCGCTGCCCTTGTGGGCTTCTGTCTCGACCGCATGGTTGTGGTGGTCTTCTGCGCCGCCCTGGTGGGCTTCTGTCTCGACCGCACGGTTGTGGTGGTCTTCTGCGCCTCCCTGGTGGGCTTCTGTCTCAGTGTGAATCTACAATTTTCATAGTCATGAAAATAAAGAAAACTCTTTGAATGAGAAGGTGTGTCCAAACTTTTGGTCTGTACTGTATAATATAAATAAATATATATATATATATATATAATTCTATCTAGATATAATTTTCAAAGCTCAATATTTTGCATTATTACTCCAGTCTTCGGTGTTGCATGATCCTTCAGAAATCAATATAATATGCTTATTTACTGCTCAATAAATATTTCTTATTACTAACAATCTTGGAAGTTTGTAATAAGTTTTTGCTGCGTCATACTTTTCTGGAAACTTTTAATGAAATTATAAAATTGTAAGGTGGAGAATTTTTTTTTTAAACTTTTGTACATCTTTATATATTTATATCTTTTATGCCATGCATATTATATATATATATATATATAAAGCATTGAATGTTAGAATTACAAAGTTTTGTTTGAAAGTTCTGATAAAAAGAAGGTTTATGCCTTACAGAAAGATGGATGGATGGATGAAGATAGATAGATAGATATGAAATGTTATGATTTCTTTTTTCAATACTACTACCTGCTGCTTATTACACACTGATTAATACATTTAAATGTTCAAACGGAGAAATGAACACACTGAGAAACAAACACACCTCAGGCAGGGGAAATCTTGTGAATGAGACTCTGTTTCACACCAGCTTAGACTTCACATTTAAGGGCAGGAGAGATGTTTTATAATAATTATGTTCTACATTTTTTATTTATATTAGGTCTCACTTTACCTCTTTTTTTCTACTGTTATACAACATCAAATCTCCTGAAATCTACTTACAGCACATTGTGCCTTAACTCCCCATGCCAATATTCTGTAGCATATATCATACTTTCCAAATTTTTTTTACATTTTTATTACATCACCAAACACTTATGCTGTTATCAAGACTGAAGTGGGCTATTGTTAAACTCAATTTTTATTTAATGCTAAATCACTGAATCAGATTTAAAAACAAGACCTTATACATTACAACATTTGTTCCACAAAATATCTTATGCTGCAAAGGTTATTCAGAGTACACTTTTGCGTGAATCCCCTTGACAAAGTGCACAGTGCACCTAGAATGTCTTATACATAATGAAGAAGGTTCACTCTTGAAACGAAAAGTATATTAGTTTACTTTTAACTCAGTGTTGTCTGAGACATTTAGATTTGCAGAGAAGAGTTAAAATCAAAGATAGATTTATTTGCATTAGAACAAGGAAGGGGAATGTAGCTTTGAAGGCTGTGAGTGTTGTACAGTTTCAAGGACTTACAAAGGACTTTCTTTTATGATAGAAGATTGTGATGTCTTATTAGAAGAGAAAGAGTCTCTTGCATATAAAACTTTATAAGCTGTGGAAAATATAATCAAAATGGCCAGCATTGAGAGATACAAATAAATGCATGTTTGTTGGATTCCAACACCTTAACAGCAGTGAATAGGAGTAAGATCAAATTCTCCAACATGAAGTTTGTAGAAGACATTTTTACTGTACTTTTAAAAGTAAGGACATAACGTCTACTAAATCGTTTGTTGTTAATTCTTCAATGAAACTTTTTGGTTACAATTTCACTCTTTCACTTGGCAAATTGAACATGGACAGGTTGACATGACATGCTTAAAACACATTAACAAAACTTAAGAAGGTAAAGAAGACAGTATAGACTGCAATACCTAGGATAGCATGAAATTCTTAGCTGTGGTAATCAGCTTTCCTGGTGCTGTGTACAAACTGTGATGAAGAGGCTTGTATGCAGTGAAAAGCAGCAGCGTCTCTACTGCTCTCTTCAGGCCAGCTGTGGTACTACACGTGATTTGCAGCACTGTCTCTGGCGCCACTCAGTGGTAAGAAAAAAATGCAACAGAAGTAGGCTTTATTAAACACATTTTACCAGAGGACACCACAGAGATTAAACAACAGTTCTATTTTTATTTACTCTTTTTTCCAGCGGGTTTCTCCACTTCCAATTCGATTCCTGCTAAACAGTTGCTTTAACTCTAGAGAAAAATCAATCTCTCATCTGAAAAGCAATTCTAGCATTCTCCAAAGACAAAAATAAAAGCAGGGAGATGATTGAAATGTAAAGACGAGAGTCTCCATTGTGTTTTGAGGGCCACTGATGAAACAAATTGCAAAAAACAAAAAGTAATTGTAAAAAAAAGAATGGAATAGAAAGCAGAAGGGTATTTAATGAAACCTTTGTTATCAGCAAACAGATCTGACTGTGCATATTAAGTAGTGGATAATAATATACAATCATGTTCAATCATCACAAAATACACCCCAACAGGGTCACCAGGTCTGATATCATCCTGGATACGTTTATTTAGCAAAAATGACAGGTTTACTGTATATCATGAAATACACAGCTACTTATCAAAATATACAAATAACAGACATGAATATTCAAGTTTTTCGAGTGTATTTTTACTACAAGAAAGTGATTAGTGAGAATAGCAGTAAATTAGTTGCCCAGTATGCATATTTTAGATGTCATAATAATTAAATAGTTGTTTCATAAACAATTATTCATTTGTGTGTGTGTGTGTGTGTGTGTGTGTGAGTGAGTGTGTGTGTATATATATATATATATATATATAAACACACACACACACACTTTCAGGTAGCCACAGTATGCTTTGTGGAGCAGTCCTTATGAGGTGTGTAATGGTTGCGAATGGATGAGACGGGATTGTATATAATTAGTTATTGGCAAATTCGGTCATCAGATATCCAGCTAAGTGTTCACAGGTGAACAGTATTTTATGTAATTAGATGTGTGAGCTGCTCAAACAAACATGCTAATAAAATACAGATGCCTGTCTAGATTTGTAGTTGTTTTGGTTGTAGTAGTTTTCTTTTGGAATTGTAGATTCACATCTCCACAAAACGTTTTTTTTTCTGTTTGTTTCTTTTTCTGCTATGGATATGGAGTGGAAGCGGTATGTATAAGTTTTAAGTTGCATTGTTTTTAGTTACATGTACTATGTGAATACTTATTTTTCTTTCTCCCTAGGGTCCACTTACTGATTTTCTTGAGCTTCTTGAAACCTGCTGTTGGATATGAAGGTGAGTGTTGTGTTCATGAAGAAATTGGCCTTCTATTAAACTAACTACAACACAAACAGTTGTAGCTTTACTAATTCACAACTAATGTAACTAATTCATGGATATGTTCTCTAGGCTGGGTTTCTCAGAGTGTTCAGCCTCAGAACTGGTCCGTCCTCCACAAGCTCTCCAATCCTAGGAATGGCCAGTCTTCTGTGTTGGAGGCTCCAGTGACTGGAAGCATTCCTGTTGAAGAAGTGGCCTCTAATATGCTTGCTGGGAAGAACCCATATGCCAGCAAGTCTCCACTTTCCCGTTCACAATATGTAAAAAGAGGCTTTTCCAGCAGTTATGGATCTATGTCTCATACCCAAAGTGCACCAAATGTCTTGGACAGAATTTCATCACCGCTACAACTCCAGGGTTCCTCCAGTCCAAATGCACAGAAGATATTTAACAAGGCAGCTAGTGGAGAAGGTTCCTATAGTCCGTCTGCTCTATCTTCAAAATATGGCTCTGGACTGCAAAGCGTTTCTGCTCCCCTCTCTTCCACACCAGTACGAGGTGATGGTTTCAGTGGCTCATCCATCCGGTCAAATCTGTTTTTCTCCCCTCTTGATGTTTCTGGTCCACTCCCCAGTGATCAAAGCTCTTCAAATCCATCTGCAAGCTCTCAGGGCAACTCTGGCCTTAAGTTGGGAGGAACCTCTAGTTGGCTTTCTACACTGAGTAGCTCTTCCACAGGGTCCTCAAGCAGTTATCGCCATCTCTCTACTTCTCAGGGCAGCTCTGAGCCACAACTGGCAGGAGGTTCAAGCCAACGTGTTTCTGCAAGTGGTTTGCTAATCCACTCTCCAAGTACTGAAAGTCAGAATACCCCTGGGTCCTTTTATGCCAAGCCTGCTGCCTCACCCATAGGTTTTCACCAGCTTACCACTGGTCAGAGTTCTTATGGCAAATATAAACCAAGCTCTGTGAGCAGAGTTGGCAATCAGCTGGCAGCTTCCCGTTATGTACCTAGACAGGATAGTAGCTCTGGTTCGTCTGTCCAGCCTCAAGGTACCACTAGCCAGCATGCTCCAGCTTTTTACTTTGGTGCAAAACTGCCTGTGTCCAGTCAGTACTCTAAAGTAACTCCAAGTGGTTATCTGTCTCCAAGCCAGTCATCTCTGAAGTGGCAGCCTTCAACCTCTAGGACCCAAGGATTTCAGACAGTATCAGGAACCGGTACATCACGGAGCACCTCTTGGCCTAATAATGGGTTCTCTTCACTGTCTTCAACAGGAGGTTCTGTGCAGTCTCAACCTGCCTCTAGCCAGAAAGCCCTGGCTTCTTTGGATGCAAGAGTGCCGGAGTACAGTCAAACTGCCTCAAGTGCATCCTCTGCTCCAAGCCAGACATCCCAGTGGGATCCTTTCACTTCTAGATGGTCCCATGGTTTTCAAACCTCTGGAGCTGTAGCATCTCACAGCAGCTCTCCCTCTCAAGGTTCGTCTACTAGTAAGTCCTTTACCCTTACCTCAGCAGCAAGTCCCAGCCAATTTGCCTCCAAACAGGAAGGAAGTGGTAGATATATTGGCTTATCCATTCAGTCTCCAAGTACCTCAAGTCTGCATAGTCCTGGGTCATCTGAATATGCTAAGCTTGCTGCCTCAACCCTAGGTGTTAGTCTGCCGACCAGTGGAGAACGCTCTTACAGCCAGTATACATCCAGCTCCTGGAGCAGAGCTGGCCCTCAGCTGGCAGACTCTACTCACCATGCACCCGTGCAGACTGGAAGCATGTTTACTGGCGGCTCCTCTCTCCAGAAGCAAGGTACCTCTCTGTATGCACCACCTCATTTGGATGTTAAAATGCCTATGTACAATCAGGCTCCAAGTGGACCATCACGCTCTCTGAGCCAACCATTTCAATGGCAGCCTTCCTCTAGTTTGTCTCAAGCTTTTCAGAACTCTGGTACAGTGGCCTCGCAGAGTAGCTCTCCATCTCAAGGCCCCAAGACTCCCACGATGTTCTCTACCTCTGCAAGAAGTTCTGACCAATTTGCCTCACCAAAAGAAGGAAGTGGTAGCTATAGTGGCTTGTCTCAAAGTGCCTTAACTCTAACTAGCCCTGAGTCCCCTACATATATCAAGCGTGGTTCCTCCCTGTTTGATGTTTCTAGGAAATCTTCCAGTGGTTTGAGCACCAACCGCATGTATACATCAAGCTCCCAGAGCAGGGATGGCACTCTGCTGGCAGACCCCATTCCTTCTGTGCCTGTGCAGTCCGTAAGCAGCTCTACTGATGGATCGTCTCCGCAGCTGCCAGGTACCTCTAGCCAGTATGCCCCTTTACCCTTGAGTGCAAAAGTGCATGGGTACAGTAACAGATCTTCAAGTGGAACCTCGTCTAGGAGCCAATCTCAATGGCAGACTTCAGCTAGGTGGTCACAAGGTTTTCAGACCTCTGGGGCATTCCCATTACAGATTGGCTCTTCATCTCAAAGCTTAAAGGCTCCCAGTAGGTTCTCCACTCAGGCTTCACCTGGATCCTCCTTGACTGGCTCAGGGGCATCTAAAAAATGGCAGCCTTCAGCCTCTCCTTGGAGCAAACGGTTTCAGGCCTCTGGCACCGCTGAACCTCAGAGCAGCCCAACATCAGTTATCTCCAGTAGCTATGGTTATGACCAGAAAGCTTCAGGCTATTCCAAATCTTCCCAGAGCTCCCCTGGTATAGGATGGTAGTCCTCTGTCAAGGGCTAAGGAACTGCCATGTACACTTGTACTGTGGAATGGCAATGCTAAATGGTATAAAGCTGCATTCAAACTTTGATTCAATAAATTGTTTAATATAAATGGTTTTGAACTTTCTGAATTTTACATGCCAATCTTACTGCTGTAGGTGTAGCTATAATCAGGCTACATGCCTCATCTACAGGTCTTCGTTCCCTGGGCCCTTATGTAATGGCTGGTTTTCTGTATCTCAATGGTTGCTTAACATCCTAGATAACTTGTTTATTCAGTGGTCCGTTGCATAATTAAAGGTCACGGGTCAATGTTATAATTCCAAATATGCTAAAACCATATGATATACTGACCCCTGAGATTATTAATAGGTCAAAGGCGAGTAACGTGGGTGGTCCGAGATCAAGGGGGTCAAAAACCTTAGGGCAAAATATCAGATATCACCATCAATTAAAAAAAGAAAACTGAAAGGAACTCCAGCATAGTGACTACTAACATGTTTTGCATAGCATTTTCCTGTCATGTATTTAGCTCCATTGACCATCTAGGATGGTAGAACCATTATCTAAATAGTAGTCATGTTTTTACTTTGGCAAGGTCATGGTCACCAGTCTCCGATTCAGACAGCCTGCCTACAGACTGTCTATTCACTAACCTAGTAACTGAATTTGCCAAGGTTAGTTGCAAAATATATTTTGAGTTTTATTTGAGGAACTCAAAAAGACTGAAGAAAGACAGGACTCCGATTTAAAAATTCTGCTTAGTTTTTGAGTCATGGTTGTGAACTAATCTGTATTCATTTCTTTAGGATGCAGACCAACACTATTTTGTTTGTGGTATCATCTACAGTATTTCAGCTAAACTCCTCCTTAATGACTTAAAAAAAAAAAAGTGTGATTTTGTTTTTCCAGATTACAAAATTTGAACCAATACCTTTTTCCAGAATGATTGACCTTTTAGGGTCAGGCAGACCTCACCTGTCTACTTCAACAGTTGTTGAGCAGAATAAGCTTCAGCTGGGACAATTTATGTTGCATCTTTTGCTGTTTTGCTTTCTCTCTCTCTCTCCAAACTTGGACAGTTAGCAATTTTTGGGACCACCTGTATAAGTATCACTGTTCGAACACTCAGCAGCAGAAATCACAGGGGCAGAACAGATCAATATTTCCATTTTCTTCCTGTTAAAGAAGGCATTGAAATGCATTTTTATCTCCTCACTATAGATGCTTGCTCCCCTTTCATTGTCTCAAATAACGGCAACAAATTCCACTCAAGGTGTACCATCTCATTTTGATTGGATTACCTTGAAGCAATAGGATTCAGTGTTTAGTTCCATGACTGTGGAGACTAGAGACTGGCAGCCCCTGGGCTTGACAGAGCAGAGTTGAGTGACTAGAATGCAGTCAGGTGATTAACTTCTAGATATGGATCCATGTAATAAGCTCCACAAACCCATCCGCAGTGCAGTGACTTTTGAGGAAGTAAAGATATGACCAACGGGTTGGATACAGGCCTTTCACGACTGTAATGATACCTGATCCCATGGAAATCCTTTCATGTGTTAGAGACAGCACTGAGGTGAGAGGAAACTACGAGTTTTGTTCCACAATTTGTAGCATCATTTAGTGCAGTGAGAGACATCTTTGGAGGTCTAGATTGTGGTGTGAATGTGTATGTATGTGTGCCCATAGTTTATTATATTCATGTGGAAAATGAGACACAACCCGACATCATTTCTCAAAATTAAGCCAATCTGCTAAAGTGTTCAGAGGACAATTTATATTACCTGTAATTTTATGATAAAAGACATTGCTTGGTTTTAGTGAAATAATATTACATGCAAAAACAGCTAATAAAATGCAAATTACTGAGTGATGTTTACAATATAAAAATCACCTATAACATACTAAACCTTTATGGAGTATAGTTATAGCCCATGTTTTCAGAGGCCTTGTTCCAGAAGAACTTCTCCCATTTAGCAAGAGAAACAATATTCTGAGATTACTTTAATAACTGTCTTTTTTCTATTTTGCATATCATTTATTCTGCTTCATATCATGGATACTAATACCATGACATGAGACACTGCCAATTACTGTACAATATAAAAATAACTTAGGAATATAAACTTGCAAATTGCTTTAAGGATTTTTAACTGAGCTTATATGCTATCATATGACCTACAGGCATTGTCTATTCTGAAGGTTTAAGAAAATATCTGCATATGCATAAGTCAAAGTACACATAAGAAGATACTTTTTTATTTACTTAGTGCCATTGTAGATAAACACTTATCTTTTAATTTACTTCTCAATATTAAGGGTCTGACTTTACTGACTTAAGTGATACACCTGGAAACCTACTACTGTTTTTAATACTGATGCTAAAATAAAGTGAACCATCACAATCTTTTAGGCAGTGTTATGAAACTCTGTGTACCTGTGGTGCTTATGCATGACTACGAACACGGGGTGGCCATATTTTTCAGTTAATGCATCAGTAAATATGAGTGTACTATTGTGGGCAAATGTGTTTAAAAGTTTTCCTCAACACAACAATCAGATTCTCGTGGGAGCGCTTCAGTTATGTGTGTGTGTGTGTGTGTGTGTGTGTGAGAGAGAGAGAGAGTAACATAATTGCCACTCTACGCTCTCGACTCAAAGCCAGATGAGGTGTGGGTTGACTGCTGATTAATATTTATGGATCTTTAATCACAATAAGACAGTTCTTCCTGTCCCCAAGAGTTTGGCAGAGTTACTCTGTCTGAAAAGCTCAAGAATCACATTAATTAAAGCCAGTGGACGTGATCGTGAATGATACATCCATCATTGCCAGACTCATTAAAGAGGTCACATATCCAGGATAAAAACTCAAAGGCAGCAAAAATTGTCCTAATCTAACAACCTGCAATTAAAAGCAGATGGATGGGCTCATTAATGAGGGCACCGATTCACACAGGTTGGTTTTACATGCCAAATCATTGGCTCTGACAGGACTTGCATTAAAGCCAAGTTTACATGACATAAACATCTGATCTGACATAAATATTTTAAAAATAAAGGAAAATGCACACTGACGCATCACAGAAAACATTAAAGCATCGCCTACCCAACTAACATCTAATCATTTTCTTAAAACAGTTAATTACTTGCAGTTTAATAAGAAAATACCCATACAAATACATGCATAAGTCTTATATTTTGCCCAATACCATTTTCATTGAAATTGGTTTTAATGGGATGGACATTCTCATTCTAAACTATTTGATTTGGCAAAAATGTGTGGTCACAGCAGACATATTTAAGACACATCAATACCTGGTGTACATTTTAAATCTTGGCTGTCCACTTTTAATCAGATTACCAGAGACAGATGTAAATACCAGGTATGAATAAGATCTAAAACATGTCAGTGCAACAAAAACAGATTAGAACACAATAAGCTTCATTGGATTTACCTGATAGGATCAACATCGACTTTCAAAATGAGTAATTTCCTAATAAAATGCTAACTCGGATGGAATAAGTATAATTTGAGTCCTCCATTCCTGAGGTTAGCGGTGCAGGTTACAGGCATGTTCTTCAGTGCTGGAGTGGTTTAGTTTTCTCCTTTCAACACCGATACCAGCTCACCATTCTCTTTCAGCTCCTGTTTAACAATATACACATTTCCCATCCGTTATGAAACACCTTTACAGATATACATATATATACATATATATATATATATATACATATATATATATATATATATATATATATATATATATATATATATATATATATATATACATACACACACACACACACACACACACACACACACACACACACACACACACACACACACACACACACACACACACTCAAATAGCAAAATATTTTATTTAAAATTTAATTAATATTTCACAATATTTATTTTTGATCAAATAAATGCAACCTTGGGGAGTTTCTTAAAAAAAAACATTAAAACATATTATTGACCATAGGTAATATATTTTGCACTTCAAACCTGTATAATAAGGAAAGCAATCAAAAAAAAAAAAACAAAAAAATTATAGCATTCTATATGGAATTAATTCCTGAAATCTAGCATTATTTACATTCATTACAGCTGAAACATTACAATTTCAGTGCTATTTATGCATTTCACCTTGATTATGTCCAGTCCTCCGATCAGTTCCCCTTTAACGTACAGCTGTGGGTACGTCGGCCAGTTGGAGTATGTCTTGAGTCCTTGTCTAACCTAAAAACACAACAAACAAACTATTTATTTAGGGACATTTACATAGTAAACAAAATCATATTCTAAACATAACTGTTTAACAGTTCTTTATTCCGTTCTCAGTATGTCAGGAGCTCACTAGGATTTGTAACAGTTGTTCTTGAAGCGTCTATGGCAAGAAAACATTTACTAAAAATGGAAAGATAAACTTAAAACTGAAGAAACTCTCACCTCTTCATCTTCTAATATGTCAAACGTACTGTATTCAACTCTGAAATGTAAAAAAAATAAACATTTGTTACTATATTAACATGCATTTAGTCTTTCAGTAATTCATAATTCGTGTTAAGAACATTATCCAAAAAGAGCATCTGTCGTAGTTAGATAACGCTGTAAAAGATTCTCTCACCCCGTGCTGTTCATTATTTCCAGTATCTGACGGCTGAATCCACATTTGGCAGCCTGAGTATTCACAAAAACACGAGTTAGGAGAGTGAAAATGCTAGAACATCATGAAAGGCTGGAGTAAAGCGAAACCCTGCGCTTGAAAGCCAATCAGAGGAAGCACGTTTTTAACTCCACCAAAACACATGCAGACTACTGGAGAAACTCCACAGAGGCTCCTCTGGGCCCAAACCAGCACAGAACCAAACTTACAACTACAACCACCTACAAAGGACATTCTGAAGTGCGTCTCAATAACTAGGGGAGAAAGAGGAGGTAATAGAACAAGAGAGACGGAGAGAGAGAAACCAGTCAGACGAGAGAAAAGAGAGGTCTCATGAGGAAAGACTTTAAACTACTGCAAAGAATGTTTTTCATGTGTGAGTGTTAAAGATCAATACAGTTATGAGGAGGGAGGTGAGGGGTCTTTCTCCTCCATTAAAGAAAGAGAACGCAGCTCTATCAGTGCCAGAGCCGCCTGACATTGATTTCCAGCACCGCTTCATCCTTGTGCATGTTTTTTTTTTTTTTTTACTGTAAAGGAAAAGTTCACCCAAAAAACAGATCTCTTTGTAATTATTTACTCACCTTTGTCATTTCAAACCCACCTCATGACTTTTTTCTTCTTCATTAGAACATAAAGGAAGACATTTTGCAGACTGTTTTCACAGTATGCTCTAAAATAATTATATACAAAGTATTTTATATTTAATAATAACAATTTATCAATTTATCCATCTACTATGGAATACAATAAAATTATTACATTTTCTCTTCAGTGGAACACAAAGGAAGACATTCAGCAGAATGTTCACATTATTACTTTAGAACATTCTTCTTATTTTTTTTAATTACTTAAAATATAAATATCAGATTAACTTATTTTGCCTTGGCAACTAGGTGAAGGACTAGAAACACTAACTACAATAAAACTAAAATTAAAGTAAAAAAAACAGAAATATTTTTGAATGAAAAAAAAAATTACATAAAATTACTACATTAATATTAAATTGAAAACTGAATATATAAAAATAAAAATTCTAAAAGAACAAACTGAAATAACACTACATAATAACAATAATAATAACAGTAGAAGTAATTTACATGATATTGCATAGCGTTGTATAAATATTAATTTCTTCAACCTATACTGTTAATTTTGAATGGCATTCCATGTATTGGATTATCTGCCGTATACTCCTTGAAATTTGGTCTGTTTTTTATATTTTATAGCTTTTTTTTCTGTACTTGGGGAGCATGAGATACATGGTCACTATGAAGTTGTTGTAGGAAAAAGTGTACTTAATTAAAAAAAGGAAATCACATTGGTTTGGAATAACAAGAGCTTGAATAAATAAGACAGTTTTCATTTTTGGGGGTGATTTATCCCTTTAACAGCCCCTGCTTTCTCCTCACTCTTTTAAACTGGGTTTCATTCGAAAGAAAAGGGAGAAAAAGAGAGCATTTAAGTTACTTACCTCTTTATTTCCTTTCATGAAGAGCATGATGGGTGATTTATTGATTAGAGATTTCAGCCTGTCAGAAAAGAGTGTTTAAATAAGTCCAGTTGTACTGAAGGGGGCTGTTTGAGCGAGCGTCTATCTGTCTTTACCTGCTTTCCAGTGAGACGGTCTTGGGGAAAGTATTCTCAAGTTCACCAGACTCGCCCAGCTCCTGTGGAGGATATCAAATATCTCTGAATCCCGATCCCTTTCAACTTGACTCACACATGCACGCTCTCCTTTCATAACTAACAGCTCCCTGCTGAGACGGTTTACCTCTCTGTAAAGGTAAATGCAGTATATTAATGAGGAAGGGCCTCTTGGACTCCAGAGAGAGGATAGAGGATGGATGCTGGCTGATCCAGCCCTCCTCTCTCAGCAGGAGTGCTCTGCTTGATTTAAGCACTATGAGCTCGCTGGGAATGTAAAGCAACATAAAGCTAATAACAGAAAGCTGAGAACTCACACTGCATCAAAAGTCCTGAAACACGAACATTAAAGATAATACGCATGGGATAAAACGCACAAGATCAAGCGATGAAGAAATCAGTGTTTGGAAAAATAGGGAAATGTCTAAAATACACTGTTATGCCTTGATTTTCATTGAACGCAATCAATAATGTTAAAGTTTCTTCTCGTATCTCATCGACAACGGGATTCCTCGTACCTTTACGATGTCCAGTCCTCCGATGAGCTCTCCGTTGACGTACACTTGCGGAAAACTGGGCCAGTTGGAGTAGGTCTTGAGTCCCTGTCGGACCTCTTCATCTGAGAGGATGTCAAAACTGCTGTACTGTACATTGTGGTCCTTCAAAATCTGAACAATCTGACGACTAAAACCTGCAACAGGTTAAAAAGAGTATCATTAGTGCAGTGTTCTTTTTACTAGCTTGCACATATTTAAAGGCTTTGAAGAAACAAAAAGCAAACGATTATATTTGAAATGTCACTACAATGACAACTAATGTTTTCATTTGTCATTGCAAAATAAAAATCTATTAATTGTATTATGAAACTATTAAGTTCACCCTTTAGTTTGCTTGAGAGCTTTTTACTAGCTTTCACTTAATTAGGAGCTTTAAAGAAAGAGACTAAACATTTTATAAAAGCAAATAAACCTATTCATATTTTTATGTCACCACAATGACAAAAGTTGTCATTTATCATTAGACTTTCTTGTTCAATGTCAACTTTTTTTGGTTTGACTGTGTACATTTTACTACCTCGCACTTGTTTTAAAGTTTGGAGGAACTAAATAAATAAAATAAACTGATGAATGTATTTAAATATCTATCTATATGTGTGTGTGTGTGCAGTTAGTCAATTCGTTTTTTTTTTTTTTATTTACATACATGTTCCATTTTAATATCAATTAAGGTTTTAGTAACTGTTGTGCTTTTGTTTTATTATTTTAGGTTGGTATATTTATTATATGGGTTTAATCAAAGTAATTTTTTAAAATAGTTATTATTATTATTTTAGTAGCAAATCATGTTAAACTATTGTGATAGATGTTGCTGAAATAATGATTTATTATTATTATTTTTTTAATGGTTTTAGTTTAATAACTCTGTAATGGCAACAAAAGTTGTTTTTTTTGTATGTTTTAGTCCCACAGTGAGTGAAATATCCAGCAATCACAACTACCCTGCAATCAGCAATCATAATTACCCTTTCGTCCATTTTAGATACTACGCAATATTGGGCAACACAAGCTATAACAGTTTTAGAATACAGTTTTCTGATTTCTGAATTTTAAATACCCCTGTTCCTATGAGCAGACTACAAGTCAAAAATGAGAGAAGATAAAAGAGAGAGAGGGATATTATATGGGAGGAGACAAAGAGAACAAGAAGCAAGAGAAGTGGCGCATAAGGAGGAGTGAGCGAGAGAAAGAAACAAGATCAGGAGAGAACGATGTGCAAGGTGATGTGTAGAGTCTGTGTAGACCCTGCAGTAAAACACCCATTTTCATCTTGTGTGGCTCATGAGGGAATTCATTATAAAACAGCTCCAGGCGCCTCACTTGTGCTTATGCATTTGCTGGTATATTAGCTCAACTCTATCAGAGCGGGCAAACATGCGGGCAGCTGCTTTCTCTGGCTCCGGGCGAACTCCACCAGACATGCTGCATTGATTGCCGAGTTCTTTCCCCCTCTATGCCTGCACCTACAGGGGCTGAAGACCGTTCGCTTTGGCCGACTCTGCTCCAGGAAAGGGGCGATGTTACAGCATCGTTTCTCTTTTCAAGGACAACCCACTCTGAGAGAGAAAGGCTGAGAGATCTGAATTGACACATGGACCCCTAACCTTTTAATTTGACATGCATAACTGCTTTAGAGTTAGCGTTAGCTGAACACTTGATCATTTGGCTGTACGCTTGCATTGGATTGAAAGAGCGTGTTTACATTTAGAACCCAATGCACGCTACCAACAGGCATGGCTCGCTCTCCGTGCATTATTTCTTGATTTGGGTATAAGCCAAGTGAATGAGAACATCAATAAGTTTCAGTATTATAATATCTCCGAGTCGGACCGACCCAATGACACCTAGCGTGGCTTCAAATAACATCAACGGCGCTGAGCAACAGGTTCCAGGCTCAGAGACGAAGCGGCGTAAACTCTGAGGATCTTCTATTAATAAAGAAGAGCTGGAGGAGCTGGCAGCCGTTGAAAGCTCAACATCACGTTTGAGTTTAGAGTTCAATATCGTTTTTAGTTTGATCTCAGGATGGCAAACGCCAGCATTCCCCCAGACATTCCTCTTTACACAGACAAAACGTCAAGCGCTAAACTGCGCCTCAGTCCATGACCAAATATGCACTTTGAACTATCAAAAAAGTATTGTTAAAAATGGGTGAAATTAATATGAGGATGTTTTCCAACTCTACACCACACATCTTTGACATGAGGAAGAAAAAAAGCATGCCAGAAAATCAGCGAATCAAACAGAAATAAGCAAGATCAAGCTGACAGCCTAAAGTTAAACAAACTAAAGAATAAAACGGTATTAAGTGCTCAAGCTTTCACTGTGAGGATTTAATGAGTATAACTTTGACTTACAAAAGCAGAATATGTTCCTAATTTAGAGTGACTGCTTATCAACCAACGTTTGATTAACAAAAGTGGTTGTTCACACTTGTGGCAGCTTCAAAATCGACCAGCATCATCGTCAAGAGAATTTCAATTCTAGTGAATTTTAAATAAATATGGATGCTTTCCACAGACTGTGAATGGAAGTCAATTTGGATAAAATGCATTAATAAAATTGCATATTTTATATTGTTTATCTGCATGTAATGCAACCATTAAACAATATCAGAGAACCATTAGTATGCAAATGTAGTGTTAAACGGTTAAAAAAATATTAACTTAATATCTCAGTTGATTCATTCAAGAACATTTTTAAGTCTGGGAATCACTGCCGTACACACAGTACAAAACACCCATGAAGTCGTGAAAGCAGAGATGCAATATGACAAAAAAGTAACTGAATGCACAATGCACTGTGCTGCAGAATCTTCGTTGATTGCAATGGGAGCTATTCAGATAATCAAGTTAGAAACTTTGGGTCAAACCGAGCCAGGCTGTATTTTGGTGGAATTTGAAATATAGTGGCACATCCATACTGACTGTCCATCGCTCTTAAGAAAGATGCAATGTACTTCTCTCTCCGTCCTGTTCATGCAACTTTGATTTGTGTCACTCCATCACCAACGGTTGCTCTAACGGTTGCTGACCCCGTGTTAATTTATGCGAGTGAGTATATATGCATGTGTTTACCACAGCGAGGCTCCTGGGGCGATCCCTTCATGAAGAGCATGCAGGGTGCGGCGCTGATCAGCCTCTTCAGTCTCTCGTTGAGGTCCTCTTTAGGGACGTCCCCCGCCCTGGCAGCCCCGCCCCCACCGGACCCCAGCCGCTGCACCTTATTGGTCAGCTCAGGGGCATGCGCACCATCCAACCTGTCAATCTTCTCACCGCCCTAAGGGTTGTCGGTAAACAAATAAAGAAAAAACACTAAAGAGTGAGTAGTGATAGATTGAGGAGTAAAAAAAAAAAAACAGCATTAATTTTTTAGGATGCTTGCCAGTTTGTTTAGATTGTTTGCAGGGAGAGAGAGAAAACAGGCCGCAGGCTCTCCTGGTTCTTTGACATGTTACACCGAGAGAGGGAAAGTCTTGCCAAGCCGTGTGTTTGTTTAACCTCCCATTATTTCTCAGTTGCTTGATTTCTAACACGAGGAGATTTTGCAGCTCACATTACTTGATCGTTAAACTCCAGCTTCCCAACAGGCTCTGTTTTTCTAACCCCGCCTCCCTCTGCTAAATAAACGCAAAACACTATCGCAGCACACCTAATATAAATACAAGCTGTGTGTACAGAAAAACACAACCTGGCCTAGATCAGCATGCTTTATGAAACACAAAGAACACAGCGTATTAGGTCTTCAATTCTTTTATTTAAATGTGTTAACTTTCTCTGCCTTTGAAACAACTTTTCTTCTGATGTAAGAAAGGCTGTGTAGGCGAGGATAACTAATACTAACCAATAATAATAATATCACAGCCTAACATTCACAATCCAGTCATATAGTAAGTCACTAATTTTACATACAAAATTGTTTCATTTGTAATTTAAATTAGACACTTTGAATGTTTTGGGAACAAAGCAATCCATTTAATGAATTGCTGTTCACAGTTTTACTTCGGTGACCTGGTCTATTTATGATTATTGGCAAAATAAATAAAACAAACTTGGATAAACAAATACAATTTTAATAGAATAATTCATGCAACTTTTTTGTAACACTGTTACATTCTGCAAGGAACCAGATTTATACCGATGCTATAAAATATGAATAAATATATTCAATATATACTGTTCTTTTGAACCTTCAAAGAACTCAAAGAATCCTAAAAAATAAGAAAAATAAAAGATATGTTTTCCACAAAAAAAAAAAGTCCAACATTGAAGATCAAATCAGCATATCTGTATGATTTCTAAAGGATCATGACAATGAAGATTGGAGTAATGATGCAGCTTTGATCACATGAATAACTAACATTTTAAATATATATTAAAACAGAAAGTAGTTATTTTAAATTGTAACAATATTTTAGAGCAAATAATTGATCAAATAAATGCAGTCTGTTAAAAGGTTTAAATCATTTGAATCATATATGATACAATGTTCCTATTTGTGGCAAAATTAACCTCCTACTCTCTAAAAACAAAAAAACTTGCCTTTATTATAAAAAAAAAAAAAAAAAAAAAATCATGACTTTAGGTAAATGTGAGCACAGCTGAAGTCAAACGTGGACGTTTTACCTTGAAGAAGAGGAAGGTGGGAACTGAAGTGATCTCATACTTTTCAGAAACCTCCGGGACTGCCTCTGCCTCCAGCTAAAAACAGAGAGAGAGAGAACTACTGTACTAATGATTCTTTATAATTCACATTAATAAAACATCACACACATCAACATGTCAAATATAACACACACACTGACAGTTTATATGGCTGTAAAAAAAACTTTTATGAAAGAAAACACACACACAAAGCATTTCACATGAAATTGAAAACTAATACAAATCTAAACTCCACTGCCACAGCTACAACATGTAAAACGTTTAGACAAACTTCATAATTAATTTGCTTCTGATGATGATAATTATTGAAATATACATTTCTGGACACATAAACTGAAGTTAAAAATGAAATTCTTAAAAGAACTCAAAAGCAAAGAGAAATTCTCCAATTCTGAATGTATTGTAAGGAATTCCACATCATTTATTCCATATAGATTATAAAAGGGCAGTTTCTGCTTGAAGAACTCTTCTGCTCTGCTGACTGTGTGATGAAAGGCAGTATTAACCCTTAACAGAAGGACAAATTTCTCTCTGCTGGTTTAAGGCCATGAGGAAAGTAAAGTCATTCAGAGCCCGAGGCATTTCAATGCGCTCCACTGCGAGCCGGAGCAGAGGGAGGAGAGCAGCTGGATCTGTGTTACTGGAGCTACAGCCGTTTCACCATCAGTTAGAGCCCGGTGCACACAGGAACATTTGCAAGAATAATAGGCATTTTCAAACAGGTACCAAATTCATGCATTTGCAGATGGTCAAACAAAAAAAAGAGATCCACACCAAAACTCACACCATTGCTTGAGGCATATTTCAACTAGTTTAGATGCTGAAACAAACATAATAAAATTGACTGTACCAGAGTGTTGTACACATTTATTTGGGATAAGAGAAAGCATTTAATAAAAATAAAAATGAAATCAATTTTAAACCTGTTAAAATAAAAATATTAAAATGAAATCCAATGCAATTTATTTCTAATTATTATTCAAGTATAATAATTTATACATGCACTAAGTAATAGGTGTTCCCATAAAAATAGACCTTAAATATTATTATCTGAGCATATTTTGTTGTTAAAATTAATTACTTCTGTTGTTTAAATGTGTTTATATATATATACATATATATATATATATATATATATATATATATAAAGAAAAAAAAATATTGTGCAATGAGAAAAATAAATAAATAAATGCATGCAAACAATATGGCCCATTCATAAAACAGCTCTGCTGGTTTTAGCAGCCAGAGAGGTCATTTTCTGGGCAGCCACAGGTATGATATGGGGGCGACTGGAGTCTGTGGGAAACTTTTTTTTTAACCAATTCTGCTAATGATACAGAAACTACACACCACAACGGCATTTAACCACAATTTGCACAAATTAAGCATGAATGTTATTGTTGAAATGATTTCAAGAATAGCCGTGTCAGTGGTACCCATACCTTCACAAACATGGTGTGTTTGTGCTCTTTGGCTAATTCTGCCATCACATCGTTCATCTGCGAACACTGCGGAGCCCATGCTGCATGGAAATGGACAACGGTGAGGGACCTGGACAGAGAAGGAATGATGTTGATCTTAAAAGAAACCTGGATCACAGAAGCTGAGATTAGAGAGGATTGTTTTTTTTTTTTTTTTTTTTTTTTGGAAATACAGATTTAAAGCAAATCCATGTAGATCTGAATTACAATTTATTTAAATGTGAATCTAGACCAGGGGTCTACAAACTCGGTCCTGGAGAGCCGGTGTCCTGTAGAGTTTAGCTCCAACTCTAATCATACACACCTCAACCAGCTAATCAAGGTCTTACTAGAATACATTACTTGAAACTTCCAGGCAGATGTGTTCAGGTGTGTTAAAATCTGCAGGACCTAATTTGGAGAACCCTGCACAGAATCATTTAGTTGTGTGTTCATAATGCTCCTCAACAATGACACCAGATGAACAGGATCTAACGTTACCAGTATTCAATGAAGAATAAAACTGACCCATGCTATTTCGGATTTATCATACAGGTTTGGACTGACATGAGGGACACAATCAGTCCAAAATCATGTGATGTAGATCATATTAATCCATCGATATAGATTTGCATCACATTTAAGTTACTCAGAGTTTAACGTTAGCCTATCTGAGCGGGCCATCGGTTATTTCATTCTCAACTCTATAAACGTTTAATTCCCGTGTATACGTGTTAATATCTGTTCGAAATTAATTAGATTTCATGACATACTTGACAAAGGATTTATTTTTCACTTACTTGTTGTTATTTTTTAATAATTCCTCGAACTGTTTTAGTGATGTCGCGTCAGTGAGGTTCGCCATGCTGCCAGACATTACTAAGCGATCATCGAACCCTCCATCTAGACACTGTACTGAAGCAAGACATTACTAATATACGATACCACTACCATCGAACACAGACCGTTTTGAGAAATATCGAGTTGAATATTAAGACGTTGGTTAAATATATAAACATTTGAACTGTATACGTACTATATCTTAAGTCAGCTTTTCCGCTTTCTTACATCTTTCTGAGGTGAAATGTACAGTTAAATAACTACAAGATCCAGACTTGGTATTGCGCATGAATAAAAAAAGGACTATTTTTATGACAGTTTTGTGTCATTATGTTACGTCTCAAACCACATTCGATTTAATGACTCCATTTTAATTAAATTATAATTTTAACCGAATGTTTAACAAACGTACATGGCAAAAGTATGTGAATATTGGCACAAGACAACAAGCAGGGTTAAAAGAAAAAAAGACCCTGGTTTAACAATTTCACGTGTGAAAAAAAAAGTAGTACAATATTGGTGTGACTGAAAGCAAATAATATATATATATTTTTTTTTAATTTGAGGCCAACTATTACTTTACAGTAGGCTACATTGGCTGATTCGTTCATGTCGACTCATTCGCTCTCAGGGTTTTCTCGTCGAATAGTAACAATCTATTTGATGTTGCCCCGCCTTCGTTTGCTAGTACCGCCCGGGGAGCAGTTGCATGGGAGCAGTTGCATGGGGGTTCGAGGCCTTGCTCAAGGGCACCTAAGTCATGGTATTTAGGGTGGAGAGAGAACTGTACATGCACTCCCCCCACCCACAATTCCTGGCGGCCCGAGACTTGAACTCACATCCCTTCGATTGCGAGTCCGACTCTCTAACCATTAGGCTACGACTTTGCTTCAACCCTGCTCCAACACACAAGCCATGCAGTTTTCAAATAAGCCTGAAGGACTTGATTAGTTGGATCAGGTGTGTTTAATTAGGGTTGGATCTAAACATTGCAGGGCTCCGGCCCTCCAGGAATTTGAGTTTGACACCCCTGCCTTAAATTTTCTTTACTTACTAATACTAAAAAGTCTGAAATTTACCATCATGAACCCTGATTTTACATTGAAAGTACCATTGATTTGTTTAGTACTGATCCTAACCAAAAAAATAAATAGAAATACAATTTATAGTCATCATATGATATTATACCAAATATACCATATTTGATATTATTTGCTGGTTACAAATAATATTCCCTCTTCTTTTATGTCTAAAGGGTGTGGATAACATGCCACTTTTTATAAAATGACACATTCATCATTTTTTTGTGCAATTTTCACACACACATACACACTCCATCTACCCACAGCACTTTCACTGGACGGTGTTGATACAAGCAATATGATTGCCTTTGGAAATAGTGTACTTCCTGCAAATCAATATTTATTCATGAAGAAAAAGAAATGCACATTTTGAACGGTTTTCCCGCAGGCCAGAGTACCTACCAGCTGATCTAACCACTACAACACGAGAACAGTCAGCATATATGAATAGCAATTTGCGTAGGGTTAATGAACATTATACACACAATGTGTTGAGTGAAGCTGATCTGTGTCACATCAATGTTTCTCTCTGTCTCTGACAGGGCCATATAAACCACATTGGTATTGATCAGCATTACCAATGGCTCCTGGAGAAAATGAATCGACTGAATAAACGACCGATATAGAGAAACAATCAGCAGGTTTATCTGTACCATCCTGCATGCTTTGTGCCTTCCATGCATTTCCCTAATCTTAGTGCTTTTTTACCTACTCTATCTATCTATCTATCTATCTATCTATCTATCTATCTATATATATATATATATATATATATATATATATATATATATATATATATATGAATGATATTTATGTAGATATGTCACTGTTTAGTTCTTCTCTTAATAGATTTAGCTTTTTCTTTTCTTTTAAAACCTTATTTATAGTTGTTGAAAACATTTCAACGCATTCAGTGATTTAACCTATTTATATATTTTTTAAAACCAATCCAGAATATTTTGCATGAAGTCTAATTTGATTAAAGCTTTTGTGTTTTGTGTTTTCTTTAGAGCCAACTCAGGCTTTTCAAACATACATACATGCTCTTCCCCAAAGTGCACACAAGATGGCAGTGTCCCATTCCGTTTCTCTTCCATGGGGACTTGGACAACTCACTAGTGTCTAAAAGCCAGCTTTCAAATATTTACAGTTTTCTCAGTCACTTTGGTACATTTCTCAGATCAGAATTGAAATTCTCAAAACTACCTGTTCAATTCTCACATCATTGTGTCACTTGTGCACATCCAAAAACCAGTTTCTCATTTCTTTGAACAAGTTGCAAATGCTTTGGTACATCCATGCAAATGAAATTCTATCCAGTCTCTTTCAATCAATATCCCACATACAGTAATGTGTCAATTTCTACTTTTGAAATGGATATATGGCATACATAAGCATATGGCATACTGTTCAATACAGCAACTGTCATCCAAAATGTTGCCATAGTTTACAGGATAACATCCCTCTAGAGTACACTGTTATATTGACAACATGACTAAGCAATTTGACTGTCTTATCCGTAAACTATGACACAAGGACTTGTCATTCGATGGCACTGACATGTTCATTGACACAGATATTTATTTTTGAGCGATTAACTAAGGATTTTAAGCAGGAGACTGGCTTTTGCAGGTAATCCATTGTGTTTTGCTATTTGTACGAGTTGTTTTGAGAAATGCACTTACTGTTTTGCAAATTGTGAGTTTGATTCGAGAAATGTACCAAAGCGACTGAGAAAAACTGTAATACCACCATACATCTGTTTCTGTGTTTAATTAATTTGAAATATCCCTGGTATTTTATTCTTAGTTTTACAATACATGCATTTTTTTTATTGGTCCACTGCAGTCCGAGCCGCATACATATCTAACCCATCCTTAACATTCTTCTGAAGTTTTATCTTCTCAATAATGACTCTGATTAATAAAAAGAACACCTGCAACACGTTGATGCTTTTTCCATATCAGCTATTCCCCTCAGACAGCAAGTTTTAATACTCATTTTGACACGAGCATCTCTTCTAGCAGATATGACTTCCTCAATCTGCGGCCCAGCTCATAAAACAAGCTTCTCCTACAAGAGACTTATAAGAGTGGCCCTGTATTCATAAGTCATAGTTTCTGCTCCTGTAAGTTATAAAGGAATTACCTCAGCTCAGGAGGAGCCGTGGGGACGGGTCGAAGTTTGTGCTAAGTCAACCAAGATGGATTTAAGTATATTACCAGCTCAATCTTCCTCACCCTCCCTCAGTGTTAGCTTTTGTCGAAGGAGAAATGAGAGGCACCGTTCAGACAAAGCTTGACCTCTTGGGGCCGGCTCTCAGAGCCTAGATTTTCAATAATGTAGGACAATAAAGCTTAGTCCTATAACCTACTGCAATATGCTACAAGTGTAAAGAGCTTAGCTGCTAATAAAGGAGGCCGAGGAGTGAGAGCGTGAGCAGGGAAAAAAAACAACATCTCATCTTCAGAACTCATATTTGGAGATCAAGTGCTGCCCATAAGAGCTTTCATAAGGACAGTAATGAGATGCCGAGGAGATCAGACCGGTCAAGCCTGACAACTGCTATCTGACACAGTGGATATGAACACAGTAGTCCCTCTGAGCGCTTGTGACAGGTGCACATATATGTTTGTTTAGATGTTGGTGCTTTCGGCCTCATAGATGAGTTATTATTTTCCTCTCCAGCCCCCTCCGCTCTCATTGTGACCTGATGCTGTGTGGACCTGCTCCTGGTTTCCCGTAAGTGGCCCAGGTTGCCGGTGTGTTCTCCTTAGGGAGACAAAGGGCTATTATGGGTTTATTGTACAGATCAGCGGGGTCAGGGTACACCATGTGCACATGCAGGGGAAATTTCTGGTTCATTTTCATTGTCAGCAGGGAGGAGGAAAACCAATCGAGCATTCTAACATGCTGACTAGCTGCTTTCTTGATTTTATATGCGTATTAATGATGAAAGTATTGTTGTCTGCGCTCTTACAAACAAAGGTTCGTTATTGGCATAGTTTATGATTCCCTGAAGAATGAAGGAAACATTCCAAAGCTTCTTTATAGTGGAAAAAGACTCTTTAGATTGTAAAAAAGTTTACACACTAATAAATAAAATGGTCCTTATAAGAAATGATTACTGGAAGGTTCTCAGTGGAACCCAAATGGTTCTTCCATTATGGAAACTTTTTAAAAAGTGTATGTTCACAATGGAATACACCTTTTAAATAAATGTTCAAAAGGGGGTTTTCTCAGCAATGCCACTGAAGAACCGTTTTGGGTTCCACAAAGAACCTTTTAGCGAATACAATCATAAAGGTTCTTCACTGGCATTAATGGTTCGATGAAGAACTTTTAACATCCATGGAACCTTTCCATCGCACAAAAGGTTGTGTATAGTTGAAAAAGGGTCATTAGATTATTAAAATGGTTTTCAAACTAAGACAAATTAGTTCTTTTAAAAACTGATCACTGAATGGTTCTTTGTGGAACCTAAAGAATATTTTCTCCACTATAAAGAACCCTTTGTGCTCCATGGATGTTCTTTTTTTATTATCCTTTTTTCATAGAACCACTGATGCCAAAAAAACCTTTTTAAGAATGTACTAGCTTACTACATAGCATATTTTTAATTAATTCTAAAAAGTGAATATGAGTGGCAGCAACTTGTATCAGTAAAGAGATAAAAATAAAGTTTCTAATTACTTCCCATTAAGTGCATTGCATTGTGGGATGCACCATTACACACAACATAACTTCAAACCGTAGTATGCTACATTGCTGTCACATGACCACATCATTTGTGTAAAAATGACTTAAGTTTTGGCAATTTAATCAAATAATTAACAAAGAGATCTTGAAAATCAAGGCATGGCCTTTGATGTAAAAAATAAAAAAATAAAAAAAATAAATAAAAGATTTTTTGGGGGGGGGGGGGCATTTCTCTCCTCCCTTTTAACAAATAATAAGTTATATTGTGCTGTCCTAGTTGGACTATTTCTCTACTGTCTTTACCTCTGCCAATTTTTGGTTGAGAAGCACTACTTTATCCATTCTGAAACAGTTGTGGACATTACGCCTGTTATTTACTGTAGAAACAGTACGAGTAGAATTTAGTATTGCTTCTCTGAACATACCCATTATCTGGTCATTAAAACCGAACAAAAAGGAACTATTGTTATATGCAGGCCCTTCTTTAGACTCAAGAATCTCGTTAAAGTTGCATTTTCCTCTAGCTCAATGGGAAATCTAAGTTAAAAGAGTCTAAAGGCCGAAACGCAGCAGTGACAACATTTCCGTCTTTCCTCTGCCTCTTCCTGAAGTTTAGGCCCGTCTCTTTCATGGCTGTGTTCTTTTCTGGATCTCATATACTCTTACACCATTTCCACCTACTTTGTTTATGAGGCTTTGATCCACAATATTCTAGGCTAAGTTACACCCATGCTATGCAAGGTGAACCTGTCGGCATTGTTCCCAACAGGAACCTAATACTCGTGGAGTCTTTCTTCTCTCCTCTCAAAAAACTGCTCTCTTTAGTAACAGAATTCTCCAAAGATGCTGAACAAAAGGTCATGCACAAAGACACAATTTTATGCTCCTTTAATGAGTCAAATTTGCTACCTCTGCACTCACTTAAAGATACTTTGCTAGATAACGCCGCATTATCAAAACCCTCGTCAATAAAGGGCGTAACTCTTTGAATGCGGTTAAAGGGAGAGAAAAGTGTAAATGCACCATGCGGGTGACCTGCGTATTTATGACCATTTTGCATGTTAAGATATCTACATCTTTCGGCCTAATCTTTTGATGTTTCCTGTTTATGAATGGACTGAAAGCTGCACATTGTGGGAAAGAATAAAGAGCCGTGGAGGTGTCTGCATTATATCTGTTAAAGAAAGTCTCAGAGACATGAATGTGGGGCACTGATTCATTGTTGCCTCATTCAGACTTTAATGGAAGCCTTTTGTCCTAAATCTTTAGATCCATCCATTTAAAATCACATCTGACAATGCTCTCATAGACAGTTAATATGCATTTGTGGACTGGTGGGTGTGGTGGCTTTCATAAATTGATGATTTGGAAGGGATTCACTGGATTGTTTATTTATTTCATTTTTATAGAATCAATATCCCACTGCAGAGAGATATTGTAATGTGTAACCTTTACCCAATATGTTTTATTCATCTTCAGAGAAAAATGTGGGATGCAGAGGCCATAATAATCAAACCACAAATTAATCTGGCTGCAAACAATATGTAGTGAAACCTCTCAATTATCATAAAATTAAATGAGAAGAATGCAATGCTTGAAAAATTGCTTGAAATATAAGAAAGTGTCACAGAGGATTTCTTTTGTTCTACCTCAGGAATCCTTCATGGTCTGAACATAATCATATGAAGGTGTCTAGGACATCTTTATCAAATATTAATGCCTCAGGATGTCAAGGTCGGTGGATGATAAAAACAGCTAGAGAAGTGAATGATTATAATTGTGGACCTCACAAAAACATGTTTCTGGTCATATCTGATTATTTTAAAAATAATAATACAACCCGAATTCCGGAAAAGTTGGGACGTTTTTTAAAATTTTAATAAAATGAAAACTAAAGGAATTTCAAATCACATGAGCCAATATTTTATTCACAATAGAACATAGATAACATAGCAAATGTTTAAACTGAGAAATTTTACACTTTTATCCACTTAATTAGCTCTTTTTAAAATTTAATGCCTGCTACAGGTCTCAAAAAAGTTGGCACGGGGGCAACAAATGGCTAAAAAAGCAAGCAGTTTTGAAAAGATTCAGCTGGTAGAACATCTAGTGATTAATTAAGTTAATTGATATCAGGTCTGTAACATGATTAGCTATAAAATCTTTGTCTTAGAGAAGCAGAGTCTCTCAGAAGTAAAGATGGGCAGAGGCTCTCCAATCTGTGAAAGACTGCGTAAAAAAATTGTGGAAAACTTTAAAAACAATGTTCCTCAACGTCAAATTGCAAAGGCTTTGCAAATCTCATAATCTACAGTTCATAACATCATCAAAAGATTCAGAGAAACTGGAGATGTTAGTGTGTAACAGATGCCAACTAAAGCTCTATCATGCAAAAAGGAAGCCATATGTGAACATGGTCCAGAAGCGCCGTCGTGTCCTGTGGGCCAAGGCTCATTTAAAATGGACTATTTCAAAGTGGAATAGTGTTTTATGGTCAGACGAGTCCAAATTTGACATTCTTGTTGGAAATCACGGACGCCGTGTCCTCCGGGCTAAAGAGGAGGGAGACCTTCCAGCATGTTATCAGCGTTCAGTTCAAAAGCCAGCATCTCTGATGGTATGGGGGTGCATAAGTGCATACGGTATGGGCAGCTTGCATGTTTTGGAAGGCTCTGTGAATGCTGAAAGGTATATAAAGTTTTTAGAGCAACATATGCTTCCCTCCAAACAACGTCTATTTCAGGGAAGGCCTTGTTTATTTCAGCAGGACAATGCAAAACCACATACTGCAGCTATAACAACAGCATGGCTTCGTCGTAGAAGAGTCCGGGTGCTAACCTGGCCTGCCTGCAGTCCAGATCTTTCACCTATAGAGAACATTTGGCGCATCATTAAATGAAAAATACGTCAAAGACAACCACGAACTCTTCAGCAGCTGGAAATCTATATGAGGCAAGAATGGGACCAAATTCCAACAGCAAAACTCCAGCAACTCATAGCCTCAATGCCCAGACGTCTTCAAACTGTTTTGAAAAGAAAAGGAGATGCTACACCATGGTAAACATGCCCCGTCCCAACTATTTTGAGACCTGTAGCAGAAATCAAAATTGAAATGAGCTCATTTTGTGCATAAAATTGTAAACTTTCTCAGTTTAAACATTTGCTATGTTATCTTTGTTCTATTGTGAATAAAATATTGGCTCATGTGATTTGAAAGTCTTTTAGTTTTCCTTTTATTAAAATTTAAAAAACGTCCCAACTTTTCCGGAATTCGGGTTGTAATAAAAAAAGGTTAAAATAAGAAATAATATTTTGCTTAATGAAAATAAGGCAGTGCAGTGAGATGTTGGTATAATACACTGACTACAATTTAGGGCAGAACGTGTTTAACTTTCATAATGATGCTATATGGCCTTGACATGTTCTTGACAGGATTTGTGATATTCAACCATAAACTGTCTTTACAGACATACACCTGAATTCATGCGGATAGGCTAATAGAATATCATTTTCAGCATTATGTCTGTAGTCTATTTTTATTTTATTTCCCCTACAGGTGACAGGTTTCAAAACAACGCCACCATATTTCTATTGTTTTAACTGAATTATCTGTTGTGTGATATGTCACACTAACCATGTGCAAATTTGTAGCTTGTGCTTTGAAAGAAATACACATCAAGTCATGTAAAAGGTGCTTTTATTTTTCGAAAGACACATCTCTTAGCATCGCTCGCTCTCCTGGGAACAAGGACCTCGACGAGACCTCTTTCCCTTCAGTGAAAAAACAAAACAAAACAAAAAACAATAGCACAAGTGATACTGGTGTATTTTAAGGTTTTTTACTTAGCCTCGATCACCTCTGTGGCTCTTAGTGAGCCTTGACAGTGCTCGAAGCTCTCCAGGCGCTCAAAGCATTCCCCACAGACCCGCACGACATACATGATGCCATGAAAGCATGTAGAGTAGCACTGGCGTGTCGACCTGTCAGTCAGGAGTCAGACGCCGCTAACAGTTGAAATGCTGAAAGTGTTCGAGCATGTACACACACACACATACACACACAAACAGGCCTCTTTCTCTTTGCTTCCCGTCAGGCTGCTTTGTCAGAAGAGACTGAAGTGAACAAAAGGAAGCGAGGCCCACGTGTGTCATGCAGGAAGAGAGCAAAAGCACCTAATGCTCACGTTTTATCTTCTCACACCCTCCTGATAGAGAAAATAAAGCATAATCTAGATTAATAATGCATGCCGAGTTCACAGCCCCCCTGTCTTGTTTGTAGCCCATCTACGCAGCAGCAGTCGTGGTAAATACATCGGAGGATGTTTACAGAGGAAGCCGCGCACCTGGCTTTAAAGGTTAAATCAAATCTGAGTCAAAGAGGGGCGAACTTGCAGCCTGTCCCCTGAGGAAGCGGAGAAAGGTAAAGAGAATTAAGACGCATGCTGTTCTTCTGGGGAGGAAACTTTGCGGTTCTTGGCAATGACAGGCCTGTCGATTCACACTCACGAAGATTCAATTCACATCTTTCTACTCACCTCCGGCAGCCAAAGGGGATAAACATGCTGCTGGCTGTTCTCTGATTAGCTTGAAATATAAATTTAAGGCAGCGTAAAATGCTGGAAAACACCTGCGAGTGATAGAGTTGAGCTTCCTCTGAAATATCTGCTGCGTTGACAGTTTTTCAGTAATGATTTCTGCCATAAAACAACAACAAACTATAGGCTATATGTTATGTGTGTGTGTGAGTTTGTGTGTGTGTGTGTGTGTGTGTGTGTGTGTGTGTGTATTAGTTACATATTTATACATATCCACCCTCAGGTGAGGTGTTTGAATATATATATGTATATATATATATATATATATATATATATATAATGCAAAAAATATATTAACAAGCTTTTTCCACCCATCTCTTTGATTTGAAAAGAAACCATTTTGCATGAAATATTCCAGTTGTTGGTTTTTTTTTTTTTTTTTTTTTTGTTTATTGTTTTTTTATACTGTTTTCTTGGGAATATTCAAATGATAATCAGTTCATTTTTTTTCTTCATGTGTCCTCAATATCACTTGTCATTCTGAAATGTCTTTTGTAAAATCTTTTTAAATTACAGACACTCCTTAATGACATTATCATCATCATCCAGGCAGGAAGTGACATCACTTTGGAGGGAAAACAACAGTACAAATATTAGTGAGTAAAAGCGATGGATTTGTTGAGTTCTGTTGTTTTGGTATTGCACTCTTAAATATAAAGGTGCTTCACGATGCCATAGAAGAACCTTTTTGTTTAAAAGGTTCCATAAAGAACCTTTCTGTTCTTCAGCTTATAAAAAGGTAAGAAAGAGATGGTTCTATTAAGAACCTTTGACTGAATGGTTCTTCTATGTCATCGCCATGAAGAATCTTTTTAGCACCTTTACTGAGTGTAGATGGTTTGTTTCATTCTAGAACATCCTATCTGGTTTAATGAAAGATATGTGCTAACAAAAATCAGCTTGGTTATATAAATATTGGTTAATTAACACAAGTTCAAGCTGACACACTCATGTAAGTTTATAATTTATAATAGATTACGTTTCAGTGTCTGATTTTGACCATTAAAGGTCTGTGGAATCCTCTTATACTTTTTATAAGTTGAAAGAGTGTTTTTGCTCAAGTTGAAGTTGGCAAATGTTAAATGATCTGAGCAGTTTAGATTGTTTATAATCCAATTGATGTGTGAAATGTTTCAAGTTGTGTTCATTCTACTCAATGGTTCTGTAAAAGGTCCTTAAATTGAAGCACATTCTGAGAACATTCTTTTATGGCCCATAGTTCACATTCAAACCCATTTCACAATGAGTTATGAGTTTATTTTCTGCTCCAAACAGGAAATAACATGTACACACGAGTGCATACATTTTTTTTATTGCATATTTAGCCCATGCCACAGCTCAATGAACAAAATCATCAAACAATAAACACATTTCTTTGTGCGGTCCCTGTGATCAAAGCTTTGGCGGCTTAATCTAACCAATTAATCCATTTATCAGCTGTGCATGCACTAACAAACATGCCCTCCATATGCTGTTTCCAGCACACCCTCTTCCTCGCAGAGCAGCTCAGGAAACTAGGGCGGCTCTTCACCAAGGCGATGTTCACCACAATCACATCGTTGTTCATTCCCTTAGATTTTTAAATCAGTGGAAATGAGACAAGCATTTCAGTGCCTACAATCTTTTCAAACTTCTGCACATACATTGACACACACACACACACATAAAAAAAGAGAGAAAACAATAGGCTACATGTGAAATTGGGGGTAAAAGATTTTTGAACGCAGATGTTGCATTTTACTGTTTAATTTAAATCTCTGTAAATTTTTCACAGTTTTTTTTTCACCTCTGTGTTACACAGTGCTAAGCTGACAGCGCTTATTTTAAGTATTTTGGGATGTGTGCTTTTTTTTTTTTTATCACGGCTGCATCTTAATCTTCCTGTCTGTTAATAATGTAGTGTTCACACATCGGAATGATCTTCACATTCTCCATCTGAGCAGGTTTCCTTTCTTACTTTCTCTGGTTATATAAAACATATAGAACATTCTTTAGAACATTCTATGTCCGAATTACACTCAGGTTTTTAATATTAAATGAAGATCCACTGCTATGTTCTTCATACCATGTTCTTCATACCATGCTGGAGATCACGATATTCAGGTTTTTTATTGTTTATTTATTTATTTTTTTATCAGCATGTGTGCTGCTGTGATTAAAGCAAATGGGTGACTCTAAATACTAAGATATTCTGCAATTCATAAAATTGTTATTCCACTCTGTAAATTTTGCACTAAATGAACAAATCCCCAGCCTTTTGGACCCCACTGTATATTTTGCCCAGCATCTTTCACAGTTTGGAGTGGCACTATTCCACTAAAGTTCATCTAAGATATGTGAAAGTAATGCATCCCAAAAACGGCCGCCTGGTAGTTTCGAGGAATCCACATCTGATGTTTTGTGTTGTACTTAAAAATGCATAAAATGCTGTTTTTAGGAAATAAATAATTCCACCAGCTGTTTTCATCTCCATCTTTTGAGGAATATCATTAAAGAGTCTGTTTGTTTGCTTCCTCTGTGTGATTAAAGGTTCAGTTATGCACGTGGGCGGCGTCGAACATCTTTAGAATGAAACTGTGTGAATCTGTTCAGGGCAGAGATACAGTAGAATCCACAGAAGACGGTGGTATCCCCACATGGTGCAAGACACACATACACACACACACACACACACACACACACACACACACACACACACACACACACATTTAGACTGTCTTCCCAGCCGTGAGACTTGTCACTACTGTGGTCTGATTCTAGACTAAGCTGTTCATTCAACATCCAGAATGATTTCTTAGAGGTTTAATTCTTTAATCATTTGTGAAATTAAAAATGGCCCTTTTGGGTGTGAAATAGTTTTTTAAAGCAGTGGTATTGAAACAATTCAGACTTGATATGCCATTATAACATCAAAACAATGGACCACAAAAAATAATTAACTACCAGACTCTATATCAGCATTAAGGCTACTCAATTAAAAATGCATGGGCTAATAATGCACCTCGATACAATCTGACCTGCTATTATGTGGATGTAAGACACGTTTTTAAGTGAGTGTTCGCCTCCACATTCATGCCAGTACCACTGGGAATTTAAACTGCAACGTAACACAGCAATAAGGGGCTGTGTGAACTTTGACCTGTTGACCCTCCCTATTAGAGCTGGCAGCTGGGGAATTTCGTTTTGATACAGCAAGGCAGTCACTAACAGTCCCGCTTCGTGCTATGAGTTGTCATTTCTCACATTTTCAATTTCTTTCCTCTGTAGTTTTCATTTCATAGCGTTGACCTTTTTGACTCTGTCATGTGGAGTGTTTGGAAGATGTGCTCTCAGGAAATAGCAGGAAGTTCCGAATGATAAATTGTGTTCTACATTTAGTTGTCTCATTGCATCATAATAGTTTGCAATTAAGTGAGAATTATTTTGGTTTGGCAGCTTAATCTGATAATAAAATTTGATGTTTCCTATAGAAACATCTGTCAGCATGTACATTAGCTTTAACCATCAGCGCCACCTTTCCATAATGCTATTTTAGTAAATAACACAAAAAGATAAGCAAATAGCAAATTATCTAAGTGGAAATATAAAGATTATAGATTATATATATGCACAGAAAATAATAATAGCTAATTATTGTCAATGCATTATTGAAAGGGATTTGAATGTTTAAATGTGTATGTTTATTTTTGATCACTTCTGTACACTGATACAAAAATTATAATCTTTCAGAGTGAATTACACATTGAATTCAATGTTGCTTGCTGACTCTTTGTAATTATTTGTGAGATTTACTAGCAACTTCTGAGTGAAAAAATGGTTACTTCCTAAACATTTTTTTAGTGTAGATAACTTATTTTAAAATAAGAAATTAAAATCACACATTCAGCAACAAGACTGGATTTGTGTTGTTTTATTCTGTTGTAAATATTCTATTCTATTCTATTCTATTCTATTCTATTATATTCTATTCTATTGTCCAGCAGATGCAGGCTCTGACCCGGGGCTGCGACTACAGGGTCTTTTTACCCCTTCAGGCCTGTAGGTGGGGCAGTGGCACCACATAATGGTCCTCTCCCTCTCCGTGCTAGTAAAGCCCGAGATCGTCTCACCTACAGGGTAAAAGTAACTGAACGCCTATAGAAGGGCCTGAATAGACAGACCGGTGGCTCTTCCTCTCGGTCACCAGATGTTCAAACTCCCAACGAGCGTCTGATTTGTGAAAATAACTGGATGAAAGTAGGTCAATCACGTCTCGTGAAGGACTTGCTGCTGGTGACAAACTCGTTGCAGGGTGAGCTGTTTAAAAACGATACCTGAAATCTCTGTCAATGGTGGTGTATGTCTGCGCGCGCACTCGCGCGTGTGTGTGGGGCCCCGAGCGCAGGTGCAGCTGACGGCCCCGCGCCGTTAATTACTCCGGTAAACTTTGTAATCACGAGAGTTTACGGGATCTACTGAAATGAGGTGTATCTGACCCGCTCCGTCTCTTTTCAGAGCCCATTTCCACTGGATATTTTACATGTTAATTGTGTAGAATGGCTCACCGCTCCTTTCTTTCTATAGGTGCTGCCTGGAGCTGCGCCTCGGGCTCCTTCTCTCTCTCCCTCTTCATTTCAGCAGCAGAATGAAAATGCTAATTATTATATGGCAACCTCGACATAACCAGCCCATTTCACATGTTCTGCTGTTTTCATTTAAAATCAGCTGTGAACCACGATCTTTGTTACACCGACACACAAAGAGAGAACTTTAGGTTATAAATGACATCTATTATTATTGTTATTATTATACTTGTTGTTTAATCTTTAATAATGTTTTATACATTTATAATTCATGTAGCCTACTATATATTGTAATTTGAACTTTTAATTGTTGTTGTTATTGTTTATACTTTTAAAATATACATAGTTCAACAACAACAATAATAGCATTAAAAACAAAGCTAATAATAATACTTTATTTATGCTTGTCAATTTTATATTCAAGTCGGTCTGGTACATGTTACGTTCGAAACATCAAATTTAATATATCAAATAAGAATACTCTGTGTGAATAACTAGTTTAGAATAAATATTACAATGAAACTAAATAGGTAAATATATATTTAGTATATGATGAATATATAGGAACGGTGAACTGTTTCATGTCGTCAGGCAGCATATGAGGTTTGAAGTTATTTCCAGCCAAGTATAGAGCTGAAGTTTGTAATTGTCACTGGAGTTGTATTGGGACATCTGCTCGACTGTATCAAAGCCGACACGAGAGTCCCAGCGGCTGAGCAAAAATCTGAGTTAATTAGCGCGATACATGTTTAATTAAAGCCAATTACAATATCTAAAATTACCTAATCGAAACCTGTTTACACAGTGAAGGTGCCCTCAGCACGATCTGTTTCACACAGAAATAACACATGCATTCTGCAGCACATGCACTCTGTGCTTCTGCGCGATACAGATGCTGCATATGGAGATTTATCTGTTTCTTTATTTATTTTTTTTATCTTTTGGTCTGCAAAATAAAACCATCAGCAGATACTGGACACGACGGCGTGTCATACGATATAATACTGTTATTGGAGATTTATTGTTTTCTGCAGCAACACCACATTATATTTCACTGTTAAATGTATGTGTGTGTGTATTTAAAATATGTTGGACTCTTTAATCGGCGAAATAATAACATGTGATGATAATCATATCAGACTTTGCCTTTTATTTATTTATTTATTTATTTATTATTTTTTTCATTATTTTTCATTTATATCTTTCCCATCGTCTTTTTTATTTATTGTTTTATTCAGACTATTTGACGTTTGCAGAGATATATCCAATGCGCGAACATTGTAAAGTGATAAATTCTGGCACTCTTTTAGCAGAAACTGATTGGCTCATGTTTGATCGATAATAGACTATTGATTAGTGCTCTTCCACGTTTAATTGTGCTGTGATCTCAAACGCTGTTTCACTGATGCGTCGAAAGGAGGCGCTCTTCATCAAATTTCTCTCAAATATTAAAAGCTGCTCCGCGAAAAGCTCCTGCAGTTTTCTTCCGGAAAATTAATACATTTTCACGTTTTATTCATTCAGGCTGATGTTCAAATTCAACTTTGCGGGAAAGAATGATATTGAGATTTTTCATATCGTTAATGATATTTTATACGAGGTAAATTATTAAGCATATTGTTTGATTATTTTTCTCCTGTTAATGTAAGCTATTATTTATTCTCATGTTTTATTTTTGATGTATTTTATTATTTGTTTTTCAGTCTTTATTTCAACCCGCTACAAAGCCACAATTGAAAAATATATGAACTTGTTTCATTATAAAACATGTATAATAAAATGGGCAATATAATTTAATGCAATATCTGCGCTTGCTCTAAGCACAACTTTATATAATGGCGCAAGAAACTACGATAAAGTGATAGGGAAATGTGTCGCGACTCTAATAGTATTGCACATAATTCATGAAGATTTTATTTGCCCTCATTTTCCTTTTTCTGATCATTAACGATGTAATTAGTTGTCATAATTAAAGCGAAGAGAACATATGCAACAGTTTAAAAATGCAAAGACGAATGATTGATTCCCCCTGTTTGTCATGCACTGACGTTTACGCATCTTTGATTTCCATCTCTCTCCCTCTTTCTCTCCCACATTCCCTTTTAGATAGGCTAAACCCACTCCAAATATAACAATTATTTATAAGAGGACTTGGTTTTAAAAGCATGCAAATATGAAATTTAACTCTTAAAAAATCGACCATCGTTCGTTTCCAGATTTATTTGTGATGCTCGCAAACACAGAACTGAGACGTTTGGAGTTGGCATATCCGCATAAAACATAGAAACTTGAGCATTTATATTCCGAAAGTAATTCATCTTTCAGCATCTCTACATGAGTTATGATGAGCTGGTTCACGCCTTTCACTACATGGCGTGCTCTCTGAGTGGTCAGTTGTCCGATTTTACGCACCCAGAATCTCAGCACTGCTAATTTAATTTAAGGTCTCAATGCAATACCAGCCCGAACGCATGCACATGTCAACGCTTTTCTGTGATGTTGGAGACAGACAGGCCCTCGCTCTCTCCAAGCTATTTTTTTCCCGGACATGCCTACCCTTTACAGCTTTTCCAGAGTTTCGCAGGTGTCATTTCTGTTCCAGACCTTTAAGATTAAAACTGGGCTTTGGGTGATTTGGCGCGCGCAAAGATGCAAATAGGAAAATCGTGGAGCGCTGGTATGATGTGTGGAGGGGACATCTGGGCACTGGCCATCTGACTGACTTTGCCTTGACATCTGGGAAAGCCACTGGTGTGTGGCACGCGAATCGGTTGATGTCGCTATTTAAATGCAAATTTGTTGGGGATCATTGGAGCCTCACCCCGTAAATTCACACAAAAGGAACACTTCACACACAATAAGGAGGAGGGTCGTTTCTTCGGGAGGCCTTGGCAACGCCGAACAAATCTTATTCAAACCCACACACACCTTCTGCATGACTAACTTTTCCTTTGTCCTGCGCTCTCGGTTAGTACATCTCCCCAAATAAGATCTAACATAGGCAGACAGAATAGAGCTCAATCCACAGCGTTCACTAAAAAAAAATAATAATAATAACAAATAAAGAAACGTTCCAGTTAGAAGCAATAAGGTTTTACGTTTCATATTAAAACATTCCTTAAAAGAAAAATAAAGAAAAAGAAAAAAACACATAAACCAAATTACTGATCTGAAGAATATAATTTGGCAAGTATTATTATTGAAGATAATATTAAAGGTCTAAAAAAAAAAAGCACAAATCATGTTTTAATTATTATTAGGTTTGTAAACAATTAAACCTCTTTGTGTTGCCAAATGTTTTTTTTTTCCTACAGAAATTCTTGCATGCAGTAGATATTTAAACTGCGCCTTTAATTTTTGTCTGCATAACAAAAACTGACACATCTGACACTTTCGAAATGTAAAACCCAATTAAAGCGGTTATCACAATAAACACGGCGGATTTTTTTGTGTCATAAATTTGTCCCGCACTTTATTTTCAAACGTCGAGGAGTGAAAGTGAAAGTTGGTGAATTAAAGAGCGCATTTTGCACGCTTTTGGCTCCGGGCTCCAGATGAGCCTCAGGAATGAGCCGAGATGGATTCAGGCGAGCAGCTGATTCTCCAGTCCCCTGCCAGATGGCTTCTGAACACAGATTTGCATTTATTTTCGCCTAATATCTTCCAAAATAGAGGGGCAGCTGCATTTGTTGTCAAATAAGGTTTAGAACTCCTTTTTAGGGCGGGATCGTTACCTACGCGATGGGATTGTTGAACTTCTCTAGTCAACAGTATCAGATTTAAAGGGATTTAGACTAAAACCCTAATTTGGTAATCAGATTGAAATCGCTTTGGTGTGTAATCTGTATTAAAGATTATGTAGATTAGGCCTAGAGTTAGCAAACGTGAAATATTTATGATGGTAAATTAGAATAGAGTTTGGATAAAAAGAAAAATAATACTAATTTAATAATAATAATAATAATAAAGACAAGTAAAATATCTATCACATGCCAAATAGGTCTCCGGAAACTTTAAGTTTATTCATTATAACACACTTCATTTTATTAAGACTTTTTTGATAACAGTAATTATAAGAACATTTCACGTGAAACATAAAACAACTGTTTCGTGATTAAGACAAATAATAATAATAATCATCATTTGCTGCCTAGAGTGCCATTTAACATTCAAGTTCACCGAGGCATTCAGTGTATGGACGGATCAAAGTCATTGCAGATTAAAGACAAAAAAGCATATCAATCTTAAATTGTCTTAACATATAATTTTATTACTTACGTATTTAATTAGACGACGATGCAATGTGATGGATTTTGAGTCGAGGCAGGAGCAACAGCTTTGATAATTCACTTATCTTTGGCAATAGTCATTAACCCCCAACACTAGCAGAATAGATTGCTGTGTATAACACATCTCTCTTCTCCTCTCTCCGTCCATCCATCCATCCCTCCCTCCAGCGCACAGGGTCCCCAGATAACCAACATCGGACTTCCATTTTCGCCCATTAATTCAAATATTAACATACATGCAGAGTCTGCCATGAATCGTAGACATGAGCACCTTACGAAATGAAAGAAAAAACGACCCCTTATTGTCCTGATAAATGATTATATCTTTATTACAAAAGACATCCTACTTCTTGCGCACAGAAGGAGAGGGTGGACGCAATGTTTCCCCCGAGTCCGTTCACAGTTTCAGATGTAATTTTGCAATAATTTACAAAATTAAGCGTGTACGCGCTAGGACTAGGAGATTGACATCGCCTCGGCTCGCTCCACGCACGCAAACTGGGTTTTAGATTCAAGCAGTCAACGTTGCCTTAATTTAAGACGCGCATTACGCCATTATGCAGATGCCCAGACTGTTTATTATAAGGAGCATCTAGTCTTAAAATGCCAGTGCACCTTCCTGACTTGAGAGCAATCAAAGTGAATCGATTTGGAGGCTTGCGTCCAGGACGTTTGGCACTGTTGTCATTGTGATGATGGCCCAGTAAGAGTTGTTATATTACTTTTTTATTTTTTTATTCTGGAACCCAAATGCAGCGGATGGGTGGTCAATCAGTGCTCTTTTCCAATCTATAAACTTGCATGGCAGTTTTTCAGGATATATAGTTCCCGCTCACCGCGCTTCATTCGCGGGCTTTCATTATCATTCATTTTTGTTCTTCTCTGATGATTACTTGACACGATGTTCACTGGAAAAGCAGTAGCAGCAGCAGCGAGCAAAAAGCTCGTGTATGTACTCACGGTCCAAGCTTAAAGCTCAGCGACAGGAAGCGTCAATGCTCTCCATGTATGGGCAAAACCACGCCCACCAGCGCGTCATCCTCTGACAGCGTGTATCCCGTGGGTCTGGAGTTTTTGGCTCCCGGGAAAGGTTCCAGTCCTGGGGGATAGAGGGTTGAGTTTTGTATGCTTCCATCCATTCTGCAAAGACGCGCTAAAGGCCCCTCATCATCCTCTCCCGTGTCCGGGAACACCTCCACGGTGATCATTTACGCGTTTATTTGTCTTTTGGAGCCAGAAGTGGTGGATTCAGCAGTGTCCCGAAGCCTTTTTTGATGCTGTTGTTATAGGATGCCACCAAGCTAAGAGCACCATCACCATCATCATCATCATCAACAACAACAACAACATCAGAAAGTTGCAAGAAATGTTTAACTGAATTAAAACAAGTCGAATATCCCAGCTCTTTGCGCGACTTGTTTCGCTTCTTCCAAGGGAGGATCTCCATCTATCCAAACAAGCTGCTGGAGAGGCTTGAGAATCTTTACTCACTGAATCGTTCATGTGGTGCCAACGCAGGACGGACTGAAGAAGGAGTCGGGACTGCTTTTTCTTTTCTTCTTCTCTTTTTGACAAATCCCAAACAAACTCTCACGGCTATCCGAAGGGGCTCTTGGAGAAACGACGCGCCCTCGCTCACACTCTCATTTCATCTCTTTGGCTGGAAGTGGGTTACACGCGAACTGTTTTAATGTTTGGGATTCAGGAAAATATACCAAGAGGGGGGACCACTATGAAAGAGGAACCGCTGGGCAGTGGCATGAATTCGGTCCGATCGTGGATGCACACGGCTGGGGTGGTGGATGCGAACACGGCCGCCCAGAGGTACGTTTGCCAAATCATCCGATTTTTTAATGCATTTCTCAGATCGACCCCTAAATCCCCAATATGCCATGTATCAATTACACTCTCCCCATGCACCTCTTCGCCGCTTTCCCCTGTTCATTACATCATATTACAGTTTAAGTGACAAATCAAGAATTCTCCAATGTTTTCATTCTATCTACATCTATCTATATCTCAAGTGTATGCCTGTTGTTTTAACCCACACTTGTGTCTTGTTTTCCCCCGCAGTGGAGTTGGTCTGGCACGGGCGCATTATGAGAAACAACCGCCATCCAACCTCAGAAAATCCAATTTTTTCCACTTCGTGCTGGCGCTTTATGACAGACAGGGACAGCCAGTGGAGATCGAAAGGACAGCTTTTGTGGACTTTGTGGAAAAGGAGAAAGTAAGCGCCACTCTGGAATACTGCTTTGAATTTTCACCTTAAAACTTCCACACTTCTAGATCCCTGGAAACACGTGCGCCATTAAACCGTTTTGACGGATTTCACAGAAATAGATTTGCATTACACACATTATTGCCAGGAATTAATCTACAAAAATACAACCTTGAAATAGAGTTGCTGGATAAAAGCGTAAATACGAGAGAACATGCATTCAGACAAAAATGCATGCATTTCAAGTAGCCTATACTAAAATAAAATTCTCAACAACCCAATTATGCCAATCTGATCCCAAACAAATGCTTATTTTCAGGAGCCTAACAGTGAAAAAACTAACAATGGGATACATTACAAACTACAACTATTGTACAGCAACGGTAAGTGTAAATTTCTCTATTCAGCAAGGATAGATTTACAAGTGTTTTATTCGCTCGGTGGAGCCGTATTAACTTACGTTTGGTTTCCTAAAATGTAGTTCAGTTTATTCCACAGATGTAATTCTAGTAGCCTAGTTGGCAAGCCTTCGATTGTTTTTTTTTTTTTTTTTTTTTTTTTCTATTAGTAAATTTCAAGATTGCTTTTTTTTCGAGGAAACTTTGTGTATTTTCTTTTTATTTTATTTTTTACCAGACTTTTTCCAAATTGAAAAACACAAATAATTTCCCACAGGCGTCAGAACAGAACAGGATCTTTATGTTCGGTTAATCGATTCCATGACAAAACAGGTAAGAACTTTTCCTTTCTCTTGCGTGTGTGTATTTATATTTTTAATCTGTGTGATATTTTGTTGCACGTGGTTTGGTCACACTTTATATTACAGTATACATGTTTCCATAAGTAAAAACAAAACAAGCAAATGTATCTACTTCTTTATATGTAATATTTATTGGAGATGCAGAACATTTTATTGTTATTGCTGTTGTAACTGGATATATTCACATGTACAAAGAACACTGTAATGTAAAGCCGTGGCTGTATTTTGAGTTGCTCTGATTAACGGGGGAGGTTATTTGCCGGATTTAATTTAATATGAATCACATTACCACATTTTTTTTTCTTCTCGTGTAGCTGCTTGATAATTTATTGCGAATTAATGAAATGGTGCAGGTCACAAAATTATGTATACACACTTTTAAAAAAGCTCTTTAAAATAAATCAATATAATAATATAATACTGAGGATAAAGGGAAAATAACCTAAAGTGTTAATAATTTTCTTCATAATTAATGCCGAGTACTTTTTTAAGAGCCACATTATAGTCTTACTCTCGCATATGGAGCATAATTGTCAAATCCTATATTTCTGTATTGCGCTTGGCTGTTTTATTATTATTATTATAATTATTGTGTTTTTAATCGGAGACAATATATAGCTGATATGCGTGTGCTTGTGAAACACAAAATGCCAATTTATAATACATGAACATTATTTTAATAATTTTATATCATTGCTGCTTTGTATATGATATACATTTATTTTATTTATTTTTTTCGCAGTGCAATATTACCTAATTGCCTTTCAGTTACTATATTTAGTGTGTCATTCATATCGCGCAGTCGAACGTATAAACTCGCTTTTGTTGTGCTGTAATCAGATCTGGATAAAGGCATAAAAATAAAGCTCCAGGCTTGAGACACACACTTGAGTTCATATTGTAGTCTGATGTTCTATGAAATCACTCTCAGCTCATTTCCATTGTCCATTTCAGCCTCTCATGGTAAAGAACAGGGCGGATCTTTGGCTTGATTTTGAGGCTCTTGTTATCTGTAGCTTATCCATCGTTTGGCTTCACAGGAGAGAAAATATGAAGGTTTTATCTGAGGCGCCTCTGAATGGAGCTGAACATGATCAAAGAGTCAAGGGCGCTGAACAGCATCTTTATGGTTTTCCATATATTTTCAGCGAGAGGCAGGAAAATAAATAAGGACACATAATGTCTGACAAATTCTATCAAATGCTTATTTAGTCATTTGCAATTTCTAGATTTAGGTTAACGGATTTATCTAGGTTTATCTTTCTTATACATTTCTTAATAGGATTGATTAATATAATTAATATCATGAGAATTACAGACCAACGCTTAGATTCAGCATGCAGCTGGCAAATAAAAATTCAGTCATTGCTACTATACTTTTATTATAAGTTTGCAATTTTTTTTTTTTTTTTTTTTTTGCACCTTGAGTTTATTTAGACACATTACGCATGAGTATTTTTGTTTAAATTCCAGTTTTATGTGTATACAACAGTGCTTGATTTTTAAACATTTATATGCAACAATAATGACTACTGTATATATATATATATATAGTCCAAGTTTTTTTTTTTTTTTTTTATCTTTTTGCAGTGATGTAGGCTACTGTGCAAGAGCGCACTCCAACGCGTTCCACGGATCCCACGGAAGGACGCGTTGGAGTGCGCTCTAGCACAGTACATCATAACGGGAGCAGGGCAAACAGGGAGGGAGGGAGGGAGAAGAGAGAGAGAAAGAGAGAGTGAGGCAGAACTCGCAAAAAGCACCAAGGCCCGTGCGCACCTACAGCTCCAAACGCCATCTGTTAAAGCCAATGCTCAAAAATTACTCAAGCGTACCCCCCGACACCGCTTTTTATCTAAAGAAAAATCATTGTTAGCGGCTCAAAATAAACAACAGATTGCCCATTAGCACTCTACCCCTAAATATCTGCAGATTATAACCGCGTTGATGTGTACGGTTATGGGTATTATTTACCGCGGCCATCTGCGTCGGAGAAGCGACATGTCTGTGATTTCTATTATCATTCCCCAAATAAATAGTGCAAAGATCTAAACAGAACCATATGCGACTCTTCATTTCTGAAGTGATATGCATGTGGTATAATTTTTCATCGCAATGACCGTCCAAGTGATGATATTCATTTCAAACATCATATTTATTTATGCACCTTAATAACACAAAGGTTATCTCTATCTAGAGTGTGGGCATGTGTGTTGGTTTACAGATTTAACAATGTATGTGGGCTAAATTGATTTTATTTACGCGCCTTCTCTTGACGATTTTTAATGGATGAACTTGAACTTTGTGGGATCAAAAACACGTTATTATTTTATGTTTAATTAAATTATTTTGTATTTTATTTATTTATTTATTTTTGCAGGAGAAATGCGGTTTTATACTTCATATTTTAAATGTTATATTTTATGTGTTATCCACTTGTTTAAAATGTCTTCACTGTGACTTTTATTTTAAGGCTATTATGTATGAAGGGCAAGATAAAAATCCAGAAATGTGCCGAGTTCTTCTCACACACGAAATTATGTGCAGGTAAGAACAAACACACTTCGTTTTAATTTCCAGATAATTATAAACTACTACATTGACTGCGTAATTGAATGTTATCATCCATAATGTCTTGTCGTGTTTTCATAAATGCGTAACGCACATGATGTAGGCCAGGATCCAGGCCTCCGAGCTTCAGACTTACAGAAAATCAATGAATCCCTGAATAGATCTGCCTGGATACGCTGAAAAGAATCCAAATGTTCAGAATTGTCAGGCGGCTTATGCTTAATGATTTACGGTTCGCTTTGCGCCCTGCTCTGCGAGTTTCACAAGTTCTACTTCAGAAGCGCAAATTTGACCGTATCATTTGGTGACATTGGACTTATGAATGATTTCACTGGACTTTTAACACTGAAGAGGATGAATTGAAATTCACACACACAGCGGTCGGCTTAAATGGAGACGTGTTTGGGCACTCTGGAATTTATTTTTTTTTTTTTTTGGAAAGTGTCTTTTCATCCTCAGCATTTTAATCGTGCGCCACTCTGTCTGTCTGTTCGCACACGCCACAGAAAAAAAAATCCTTATCCTGTGGTTATTTTAAGAGTAGAAAAATTACGATAAATAAAATAATTGCACTAAATAGAACCCGACGCTTATTGAAGCAAGCACTCAATTTTCCACCAAATGAAAAGGAAAGGAATCAGAACCGTGCGCAAAGGTCACGCCACATACTTCTGCGTGCTTCAAACTTTTAAGAATGTACTGAGACATCAAGAAAGCTCCTCGCATTGCACTCTGTTGCTTGCGTCAAAACCACACAGATGCGTTTCAGAGTCCCAAGCAGAGGTCCATAGACATACCTTAATCACTTTAGCTGTCAGCTTTAAGGAGCTTTACGTGTTTTCCACACCATATGGTGTTCATTTAGCTCACTTAGACATGTAACCATTATACAAGTGGGCTTCTTTAAATTCAAGAGGCATAACATTTTTTCCCCTCTGTAGTTTAAACATTAATTAAAGAAAGCATAATGGAAGCATCTTCAGGGCCTCAAAATGGAGGCATTGGCACATTGTAGGAGACTGATGGAGGCTTTTTGAGCTGGTAATTAATAAGTGCCCCACAGAAATCCTGGTTGAAGGTGGCATCTTGCATCCTCTCCAGACACAACAGCTTGACAATTAGAGGTAAACAAAAGCTGGGACTGAGAGAGAGCCCCCCCCCCAGCCTCCTGGCACCCCCTCTCCTCCTCTCAGCACTAAGACAAACACCAAAAACATGCTGTTTTCCCTCCTTCAGCCACAGCGCCGGGCTCCGTGTTTACCCGCCGCCCGCATCTGTGAGAACCGATGCCACCATCACCATCCGGCTCAGCCAGAACCTACGCCAAACACCTCGGCGGTTAGCTAGAAAAGTGGATGTCAGATGAATAAATCGGTGCTCGGAGACGAAAGACACATGCAAGCTGTTTGCTGATGCTGTCATATCTCATTTCATGTTTCGTTTTCTCTCTCCCTGTGTTCTCCTCAAGTCGGTGTTGTGACAAAAAAAGCTGCGGAAACAGGAACGAAACGCCCTCAGACCCCGTGATCATCGACAGGTAAGACTATCTATCTGCTTCCCTCCTCTGGTCTGTGAGCGTAGGGCGCTGTGGCCCAGCATTCTGGCCCGGGTTTGCCCCACGTTGTTGTGTGGTGGGCCGCACAGTTGGGTTGACGTGGGGTGTCTTTAGGGACCATGTAATTGCTGGAGAGTTGTCAAGGGAGTGGTTCCCTTGAGACTTGCAAGTTCACTGCATCTAGAGAGCATTTGGCTTTAAATTCACAACTCTTTCATTGTAATATTTTAGCAACTACTCTGCTTATCTTTCTCTGTAAACAGTGCACTGCCTCTTGCTGGTTTTGTGGCACGACTGCGTGACGGAGCAGAGCAGTAATGTTGCATCTCGAAACGTGCATGTTCAAGGCAAAAAGGTATCTTTACGTTGCACTCTGTAGTGCTGCCGGTGGGAAATGAGTAATGTTTCTGGGCTGGCTGTTGATCACATTAGGGAAAGCATGTTCAAACACACTGGCTCCCGCCGAGTGGGTAATTGACGTTCTTTCTTTTTTTTTCTGAAGCTTAAGTTTCTCTTTGTGAGTCTGGCTCAAGGTTACACTTACTCTGCGAGACTTACACTTCTTCCTTTTTGTCCAATTATCCCTGTGGTGGCAGCACGTTCATGGATTACGGCAGGGCAGGTCTCGGACTCGCGGCTGAAACGGTAAATGTGACAGGGAGCGCTGGCTGCTGGAGTCCGGGCCTCTTGGAGGTTATTGAGCCAGAACAAGCCTACCTTGCTTCCCCAGTTTCCATCTGTTGTAAAGAGCCATGAATAACCAGCAAGCAATGCCAGCAGCAAGAGTCTCTTTCTCTTGTTTTCTCACTTAGCTGTTCCAAAGTTATCTCCCGATCACAAACTTGTCTGTCCACTGAGTGGGATATTTGATTGGAGGGTGAGATGGTGGGTAAAGGCGGGAACGAAATATGCGCCACCAGTGGATAGCAATGCTAATGTTTGACTTGCTGAAATAGCTGTTTGCTTAGCAGGGAATGTTTGGTATCTGACAGAGGGAACATCTCTCTTATTAGTAATCAAATAGCAGTGACCAGTTGTCGCTGTCACTCACTGTACATAAAGTGCATGAAGCATTGGAAAAACGGACTCATGCCCTGTGTGAAGAATTTGTGACGTGTTTAGAGGTCTGAGTGTTTTCCCGCTCTCATGTCATGTGGTCGTAATACGGAAACCCTGCCGTACTAAACAATAATGTGACTGAATTAATTCATGTGGACAGAGGCTGTTTGATTCAAGTTGGATTTTTTTTCTTCTTTTTTTGGAAAAATAGAAATCACATTTGATTGGAGTTTGGTATTAACATCTTGCTAAATCTGCAGTGCTCTAATGAGCATAAAATACTCCATTTTCATTTATACTTTTTGATTTTGGATGAATTCAACTGGGATTTTCTTGCCCGTGAATAATGTGGTGTCTTATGAGGTAGCATAAATGCTAAATATTTATTCACATTAGCATAATGATGTGATGCCTTAAAATGTTACCTATGTAGGTGGCTTACTAGGTTTTGGAACAGAGCCCTTGTTTATCCTTTTTGAGGGGAATAGGAATTCCTTACATCTTCTTCTGTAAACACTCTCAAAGAATGTGAATCAATCCCAGTAACCTTGGTTATCTTTGCATTAAATGATTAGCTCGTTTAAACAGACGTGCTGAAGAGCTCTGACAGTGTGCGAACAGTAATTAGTTACAGGACCGACATTCATGCACACACTGTAACTCAACCGCAGGAGAAAGATAAGCTAGTGGGGCGAGAGAAAAAAATAAAAAAACTAAGAGGAGTCCCAGTGAGGAGCAGGAGGAGGAGGATTTGTTTTGGTTTTCTGAACAGAAGATAAAACACATATCACTTCCTCTTAGCAGATCCTGAAAAGGATTCTGGATTCTGCCCACTAGCCATGGCTTATACAATGTATTTACCTTTAAAAAAAAAAAAAAAAAACCTTGAACACTTTACAACAGAGTTTCACTGATATTTACTGCACTGACTCTTACCATAAATTGCTGGGCTTTGTGTTGTGGCTAAATAGAGGTGGATGGATCGGATGTCTTGGCGCTTTGTGCTTCATTCTGGTGAACAATATGTGTAACACTAGTAAAAGAGGAAAAGGAGAACAGTGCAAAGAAGGTCTGATACTCTGCAAAAAGGAGGGATATTGTGGTAGGTTGAAACGGCGGATAAAAAATCTCACAATTTGATTGTGAAGCGTCTGAAAGACTCGAGAGGATCGTTTTCATAGAGGGCTGATCCGTTCTGTCGGATCACAAAAGCAGATGTGCTTCATTAGCCGACTACATTGTCTGCATATCACAACTGTGAACAGATGATTTTATCCAACGATCAGAGAACAAGGCGGCCGGGAGAGCCCGGAACGCACAGAAACACGAGCAATCGTGCAGGTGGGGTATATGATATAAAGCTAATTTGTAATCACAAAACCAATCCTGTGGGGTAATGTCTGGTTATGTCCGTCTTTTTTCCTTGTCTCTGAGGAAGAAATGGAACGTTACAGTACACCAGGGTGTTTAATGCATAGCTATGATACATGCATGCTCAGTCACCATTTATAAACAAGCATGCGTGCACAGGAAGTCGAGTCAAAGTGCAGTTGTGTGAGGGTCGACTACAGTCAAAACATTTTACTGGGTTAGATAGACAAAAAGAGGAAGATAATGTTCTGCTAAACAGCGCTATGGTGACCAGAAGATCTGGTGATCCATTATCAATAACGTTTTCAGCCACATTCTCCCAGATGGCACATGGGCCAGGCATACTGCTCGTTGGCACGGGCTTGGACAATAACTGGCACCCGTTCGCTGCTGGCATTTTCAATGGAGTTTAGGAGACTTATCATTCCAAATGTGTCCTATTTTCCTGTAGTCAAGCCAGACATCTGTTTATACTATTTCTCTTGGACTTTGGTGCAGCTTTAGGTTCTTCACGAGGAGAAAAAAAAAAGAGTAAAACTTGGTTGTATTTCACAGCTGTTACAAAATTTCTACCTCAATGGATCTTTAAATATTTCACAACCGACCTGGCTTCGCCATAGATTATTCATTGGTATTTTTGAAAGATATATTGAGCCTCAGAAATGAGGGGTTCTATGGCTAGACTCGAACTCTTGTGGGTGATGTCTTGAACACACATGTCAAGTGTGAGCCCGAGAACTAATAATACCCCTCCGATTCAAGAGCGATCAGGGTTTTCCTAGCCAACCGATCTCCTTTTCACTTCCTGTCAGAAAGGTCAAGACATGCTGACCTCTGACAGCCAACCCCCTCCCTCGACTGAATAATTCATTAGATTGACTTTTTTTTTGGTCAGAGTACACAGTTGTGTAGCAGGACGGTTTAGCTCATTTCGCTGAGGCTTCTGCACCTGTTCGTGATGCATGGTATTTGGGCCCAATGCTGATTTAGCTAAACATCCATTAATTTTTCGTATCAGAGGACCTTTCCAGAAGGGATTACGCTTGGTTATTAGCTAGGTCTTCCTTGAGCCATATGCCGGGTAAAAAAAATTGTGTTCAAACTCTGCCTGTTGCAGGTTTTTTTAATCTTTAAAAACCAACACAGATCGTTCCTCCATTTTTTTGCCCTTTTGTTTGTATCTTCTCCGACCAGGCTACTTAAAAAGAACTCCTCCCTCTCATCTGCGCACAGGCCTGCTCTCGGAGCTGAGCAAATGCCAGCATTTAGAAGGTCAGAGCTTTTGTTGGAAAAGCGCTATGTAAATTAGCACCAGCAAAAGGGACATTAAACAAAATTCAATTCATTGTCTCCCTTAATTTCATTTAAATTTTTGGCTCGGGCCCGTCCTGTCGAGGAGAATTTTGGAGATGATTTTAATTACATATCAGTGCTGGAACAGAGGGCTGTCTGGAGCGAGACACATTTGGATCACCTGTAAAGAGAGGTTTATTTACCAATGGTCTTGAATGGCAGGTTTTCACAGGCGTGTGCGTGCTATAATTAAGCCCGTGTTAAGTGTTAATTCCTCTGCCTGTTTCACCCACCCTGTGCAGAGTTCTGTGGCTTTAGTCCTTGTTTATTAGCTTTAAAAACCTTCTATGCACTCTAAAGTTGTATCTTTAGGGTTAAAACCACAGTACCCTTAAAGACTATCTTTGTACCTTATTTACAGCTAAATGGTGCATAGTAGTAGCTTAAGGTTTTGCATTACTACTCTAAGGTCATATGCACATTTGATAGGTAGATAAGGTATGAAGTTGTCTTTATCCAAATTGTTGTCCAATCACATGCTCTATAAAATGAGAATGCCCCTCCCCCTGATGTCACATGATTCTGACTAGTATAGCAAGTAGCAAATCATACTGTGATGTAAATCAAGGGCTGCTCAAATAACAGTACAATCCCCCTGGTATGTCCTGCCCAAACTTCCTGTTTAATAGTAAATAATACCATGCAGGATGTGTGAAACAGAGCGGTACAGTAGAGGGCACTTGAACTGCTGTTTTTGCCTCTAGCCACGAGAGTAATATTTTTATTTATTTATATCTTACCTTGTCCAGGTGACATTCAACAGACTGTGTGTGTATGAATGTTTTATTTGAAAAGTCCTTGTATCTCTGGTAGAACCACAGCAGTCTTGGAGGATGCGAATGCACATATATATGTGTGTTTATGTTCACAGAGACACACGTGTGAGAGGAGGAGAGCGCCGGAGCTCCATTAGACCTGATTAATGAGGTTGCAGACAGCAAATATATCTCTGGCCAGGTAACAGCCTCATTGCTGCAGGTACACAGGTGTGCACAGCAACTCCTTATTTATGAGACAGTCAGCAAACCCTCTGCTAACATTAGACAGAGAGAGAGAGAGAGAGAGAGAGAGAGAGAGAGAGAAAGAGAAAGAGAGAGAGAGAGAGAGAGAGAGAGAGAGAGAGAGAGAGAGAGAGAGAGAGAGAGAGAGAGAGAGAGAGAGAGAGAGAGAGAGAGAGATTTTTCCTTCAATGAGCAAGTCCAGTTGTGGCCAAAGTTATAATACACTGTAAAAAATTGTGCCGTTAAATATCAGTTATTTACTGGCAGCAGGGGTTACATGACTTTTACTCAAATCACTGCAGCTCATTGTCAGCTATAGCACACATGTATGTGCTGAAATGCTGTATCAGCGCCTCCACATTTACTGTCTTTATATAAAGCAGCAGAAGATCAGAATTTGTGGCTCATCATTGACTGAAGCACAGGCTCTACTCTCCTACACAATGGTGAACAACAAAACTACATTAAACTAACCGATCTCTCTTGTGCAAACACACATTAATACAGTCGAGTTCAGTATTTACTCTCATTATCAGTGTATGACTTTGCATAATTTTTTTTCTATGGATGTTCATAAATATTTTAGTTAAATTAACTTTTTTTTTTATTTGGTAAATCTGACATTTACATTTTACAGTATATTACTGTTTTTCCTTGATTTAACGGCAACAAGCTGTAGAAAACACTTTTTTTGCTGGCAACCATTAATTTATGGCAACAAACTGTAGAAAAACACTTTTTTTGTTGGCAACCATTAATTTACGGCAACAAACTGTAGAAAAACAGTTATGCCAGTAACTAACTGTTTTTCTACAGTTTGTTTCCTGTAAATTAATTACAGTTTATTACTGTTAAATTATGTTTCATGCTATTTTTTTTTCTTCATCTTAAATCTTTAACCCTTTAAACCCCACAACAAAATCTTCAGTTTTAAATGAACACTTATAATGTGTGCACACTACAGAGTGTTTGAGTAACACTGAATCAGTGAAGTTAATGAGATAATTATGTGATTAATTGATGATTGAGCATTAGTGATGAACACCTGCTATTAACAAACAGAATCACTAAAGGAAAGAGAAACACAAGAACTACAAATGACTTCAGCCACAGCCTTAGATGAAATCAATTGAAATAAAATAATTCATCAAATCTATCAAGATCTGATTAAACAACTCCTAAAACAGCTTCACCAGATTCACATTACTAAACAGACTGACTTTATTTCTGTCAGATGTCTACAGAAGATCTTATTGAGAGTTAAATAGGTTTAGGTGATTTTTTTCTCTACCATGATGGAGATCAGTGTTTACTTTAGTTGGGCTCTTGAATGTGACTTTTCAACAACTAAGTGTTTTTTTTTTGTTTTTTTTACATGCTGTAACAATGCATCTTTGGAACTTGTTATAGCAAAAAAAAAAGTCAACAGAAGAAAAAAATCTGATGTTGTTTATAGATTGACAAGAACAAACACTATTATTTCTGATCCAATTCCGTGTCCCTTCTCTTATTGAATATTGATACTACAGCAAAAGAAGGAACACTGCTCAGCCATAAGTTATGAAAGACTGTTAAGAAAATATCACTCATTTAAAAAAAAACCTTTGCTGAAATTTAGACAGAAACATCAATAATCAGCATATGAATCACAACAATGGTGACAATCCACAAAATAAATAAACAGATTACTTCTGAACATCACAAAACATGCTCCTAAAACTTAAGACAAAAGCAAAATTATAAGCACATTAGAATTCAAGAAAATAAGTGAACAATTCAGGGGTATAATTTGTTCATGCCACAATGCATGCTGGGAGTCATAGATGAGTTTTATCCTGTGCTGGTACCCAGCATGCATTGCATCATGAACCTTTTGATTGTCACCATTGTTGAGATTCATATGCTGATTGTTGATGTCTCTCTTTGAGTGTTGGGGAAACTGCTGCCCAAAATATTTAAAACTAAAACTGTCATTTAATCCGTATGTTCTGGTTATCACATTACCGTTCAATCTTATAAAACTGAAGAAACAAAAAAAAATGTGTAATTCACTCACATATTTCAACACCAAATTAATATTTGATTACTATAGCAACACTTTAAGTCAATCTAGTAGATCATGCCTGACAGAAAGAGCCATAACCACTTGACTATCAAAATTAAAATTGCTGTAACAGATGTATCATAAAAATACAAATATAGCAATGAAACAAAATTTAACGTACAAAAGTCAAGGGTCAGGATCCCAACTAAATCAAACACTGATCTCCACAATGGTGAAGTCAAACGAAACAGTAACATTATCATCTACAGTACAGACTAAAAGTTTGGAAACATTACTATTTTTAATGTTTTTGAATGAAGTTTCTTCTGCTCATCAAGCCTGTATTTTATTTGATCAAAATTGTGATATATTTTTACAATTTAAAATAATTGTTTTTAACTGTATTATACTTTAAATTATCATTTATTTCTGTGATGCAAAGCTGAATTTTTAGGATCATTATCACATGATCCTTTAGAAATCATTCTAATTTGATGATTCATTATCAAAGTTGGAAACAGTTCTGCTGCTTAATATTTTTTTCAGAACATGCGATACTTTTTTAGGATACTTTGATGAATAAAAAGTAAAAAAAAAAAGAAGCTATGTTTTTAAAATATAAATATTTTGTAATTACAATATAAACTACTGGTCAGTAATTTGGGGTCAGTAATTGTTTTTTATTTCTTTTTTTAAATAAAATCAATACTTTTATTCACCAAGGATGTGTTAAATTGATAAAAAGTGATTGTAAAGAAAATATATTATTAGAATATATATTATTAGAATTTTTTTTTTTTAATAAATGCAGTTCTTTTTAACCTTTTATTCATCAAATATATTAGACAGCAGAACTGTTTCCAACACTCATAATAAATCAGAATATTAGAATGATTTCAAAATGATCATGTGATAGACTGGATGTTACATGTGACACTGAAGGCTGGAGTAATGAAACTGCAAATTCAGCTTTGCATCACAGGAATAAATTATTTTTTTTAAAGTATATTCAAATAGAAAACTATTATTTTAAGTTGTAATAATATTTCACAATATTACAGTTTTTTCTGTATTTTTGATCAAATAAATGCAGGCTTGATGAGCAGAAGAAACTTATTTCAAAAACATTAAAAATAGTAATGTTTCCAAACTTTTGGTCTGTACTGTAAATCTCTGTAATTCCCAAAAAGATCTTTTGATCAATGATCTCTCATCTGATAGAAATAAAGTCAGTCTGGTTAGTAATGAGTGAAGTTGGTAAAGCTGTTTGTTGATTGTTTAAATCTTCAGTTGATTTCATCTAAGGCTATGGCTGAGATCAGTTGTAGTTCTTGTGTTTGTCTTATTTCTCTTTTCTTCAGTGATTCTACTCGTTAACAGCAGCTGTTGATCAGTGTCTGAATTCACTCATTAGTTTTCTGTCAGGTGGACTATATTAGTAAACTCATGTAGGGAATAGTGAATGAGGGTGAACGGTGTGATTTGAAACACAGCCGCTGAGTGTCGACTTAGAACGTTGTTAATTTACGATATATAGCAGCAGACTACCTTCTCGAAAATGGTGATGAATATTACCCAGAATGCACTGTTTTAATGAAAAACAGTATGTTACTGTGGAAATTTGGCCGTATTTTTACAGCGATTTTTAACAGTGTAGAGTGTAGATCTCACCTACCGGATGAAGAATAACACCAGAATAGTGTTCATGCTGTCACACAGTGCTATACTAGGATGCTTGCAAGTGTATTGCCTTGGTGTTGGTTGTGTAAAAGGTGTCTGGCACAGGTTTTAAGTGCATAATTGCTAGTTAGGTGCAATCTTTCCTATGTGTAGAACATTAGTTAAAGGTGCGGTGTCATTTTTTAGCCTCTAGAGGCAGCGATGTGAATTGCAAAAATAATGACTGTATTCAAACAACTTTTAAAGACACCCCCTATCTGCCATAGATGGAACAACAGTCGTTTTGTTTGGTTGGCTGTTTTGGTTAGTTGAACAAACGATTGCAATTTAAGTTCGGCGCAGTTTATTATGTGCAATAAATTAAATGCAACATTTTCTTTCAATAGATAAACAGATAAGCATTTAAATAATAGTCCATCCTGCATTAATAAATTGAAGATTGTGTAAAAAAAAAAAAATGTTTTCTAGTATGCAAATGATTTACCATTAGCATACTAGGGTTCTCCTTATGCCGGCTTGTTTGAAATGTAAACCAACAATCTTTTGTAATTATTTGTTAATTGCTCTTTTGTATCAAAGACATAATGATATACAAAAATGCCTTTGCGTGCAGTGTGGATGACACTGTCACCTTGAAACTCTTCAGAACCGACTACACTTCTAGTTATGAACTAGTGACTTCTAACTCACTAGAGGGATCAAGAGAGGGAGTGAGCGAGTGAGAACAGCTGGCTCTTTCTAACTGTGAATAACTGACAGTTGTCTGTAAGAGGTTTTAATGAAGATTGCCACCTTTTATGCGAGGAACTGAAGGGATGCCAGATCTACAGGAGGGGAGAAGCAGAGAGCTTAACCTGCCCTTGGCAGCTAAAACTCTACTCGCACTCACATAGAAAATGAGAAACAGCCTCTGCGGTCAAAAAGCCAAACCTTAATGCTGCCACACATTGCTCACACATAGAAGTGGGTCAAGGCCTAGCAGATGTCCGACAGAACACAACTCGAGAGCAGGCTTCTCCACAACTATGTCCTCTATGGACAGAGGTAAACACTTTCATATCTGAAAAATAATCGTTGCTGCTTGTACACTTTTAGAAATAAGGCTCCTAACTGGGTTTGCAGCCTAATTCCAATAGGAATAAATTCCTACATAAAAAAGATGTTTTATCCAAAATGATTTTATAACTTTGAATATTCCTTGTAATTAAACCCATGATCTTGGTGTTGCTTAATTTTCATGAAAAAACTTTTTAATCTCCTAAATACCATAAAGCCATCTCAAAAACAAACAAACATAAAAAAAGTATGACTGATACAATATATATATATATATATATATATTGTATCAGTCATACTTTTTTTTTTCTCGTGCTCTTTTTCCTGTGACATAATTTTGTAATTTTGCATTCAAGTATGTTGATATCAAAGGGCTTTTAACACCCAGCTTTGGTGTCTAAAACGAGATGAACTTTTATTTTTAATTTATGAAGGTTAGAAGTTTCTCTATACATTAGTGAAGAAACATCAATGGTCTTGATTTAGCTGCTACATGCTATTAGTAATGCCAATGGCAATGTGTGCATTTTTTTTGTGCCATGTGTGTGAGGACTGAAGTGGGAACAGGGAAATGGCTCTAACATGTGTAGACAGGAGGGAACCCTGTACTGTGTTTTTGTAAGACATGCTGCATGGGCCCTGTAACCGGAAGACGCTGGCTCCGAGGAGTCTATAGTGACAGATGAAATCCACACACACTCTTAGTAGTGAGAAAGCAGTGGACGCAAGAGTAGAAAGATAAATGTGAAGATGATAGTTTTACTACACCAACCAGTGTGAGTGCGTATGTGTGTGTGCATGTGTCTGGTGGAGATATTGAGAGTCTAATCAGGACTCTCTGGAGGGGACATATGTGCCTTAAAAAGCCCCTTTTATTTGATTGAGCGCACAAAGCAACGACACTCCCCTTTTGTTGGGCTATGTGAAACCCCCCGCTGAGTGTGTCAACGCACACACACATGCATATGCACGCATGGATTCACATGCAACAAATATTCACGTGCAAAAAGCACGATTATTGTCAGACACATAAAAATGTGATTCCACACACACACATGCACGTATGCATGCAGACGTGCAAAAAAACTCACCCCGGCCAGTTGGAGAGGGTGTGCTGTCACACAATAGCCCAGCGCGGGTGCATGTTCCTTTTGAATAACAACCGGGAAAATTGAATCAGTTGTGGTCTACGAAGGACTGACTGGAATGCATGTCCGAAGTTCATGACGCTTCCCTCTGTGAATGTGGCCAGCATGTCCCGTTTCCACAGCACAACCTGTTTTGCTCTAACTTCACACCATGGATGGATTCAAAACAGATCTGCTATACGCACACATAGTTAACAATGCTTTAAATCAAACGTTTATTTTAATTTTGACTACTTGTGCAGTTGTTTCTAGTTCCTGGGCTCTGCGGTACAGCAGAATGTTTTGGTGCTAAATTAAATCGACGTGTTTGGTTTCCTTTCGGCCGCATTGTCTATTTTACATGTGCATGTTTATGGAGCGTCCTGTTTGATTCTGTCAACACCATTTCAGTGTGTATTTTAGGCTGTAAAAGCATGATAACTGGCTTTTGGTTTGCGGTAGATGTTGGCTTGGTAGACGTACAGTTCTCTTTTTCTTATTCGCAAGTACACACCCACAACATTTGTTTGCCATTAGGAGCAGTTTGTAAATCAGATCAGGGTGTTGAGTGTGCGCCGTCTCTCTTGGAAGAAATATCCATTCCTTGTCCCTCCGATCTCTCTCTCTTTTCAAAAAACACAAAGCTCCCATGTCTTTTCTCTTTTTAAACCACCCCCTCCCAAACACTCACCCACCCAACCTCCATTCCTATTTTTCCGAATGTGGCAATCTGTCGTGTGACACTGCTGAGATTAGGTTAGGAAACAGTGTGAGGATTGTATTGGACATGGTGCTGGTCGCGCCAATTTGAGGTCGCAGGACAGTGATCTGGACATTGGGCACACGCCATCAGCATCTCTCTGCGAGAGGCACTGGGCCTTGGCCGTCGCCTGTCCCATGGGCTCCAGGGGGGGACCATCAGCTCTGAAACCTTCAAAAAAAAAAACTGCAGCAAATAACTATCATTTATTAAAGCTGACAAGTTATCTCTAAATATAGCCCCTTCTGTCAAAAGATTATCTGCTACTGGTCCATTCTGATAACGCAGGCATGTTTTCGAATTTCACATAAACGTTTGATGGTAGATTGCGCTCGCTTGCACTGGATGACGTATATCTGTGCATGCACTTGTCTTTCACTGCACTTTGTGAAGTCTGAATTACATTTTAGGCGAAAAGGAATCAGAAACATTCAAACCCAGAAGTCAGCAGTGAGTGGTGTAGTTGAAAGGTTAGGCTTGTCGTTTCACACACTGGCTCAAGGCTATTTATCATTATAAGTGAGTCTCTGCTTAAGTTTCCCAAACCCTCATTATAATCATTCCCAGCAATTACAGTGTCCAGATCCCCGTCTGCCATCCAGCTCACATCATCAGCCGCTTACTCGGCTCAAAGCTGCTGCTAATTTACATTGTTTTAAATATGGGGTGCGATGCTGATTGATTGTTGTTGCTGTAGGTCGACTTGATAGAATATCATTAGCCATGCTAAATATTTGTTTTACTCTTAAATTGTTTGCACGCACAAGGCAAGGCCGTCTAGCTGCTCGATCGTACGTTGTAATGCAGGATAAATCAAACTTTGAGATAAATCTTGGTGACAGATGCCACAAGCATTTATAATTTGCATATGCATTAAAAAGTCATTATGAAGTCTCGCTTACTCCTTTTTTTAGCATTTCTGCAGCTTAATGCTGGCAAAATGTGGTCAAACCATAGTATTCCTTGAGTATGTATGCATGCAACATCAAGGCCTCGTTCTCTGTGTAAAACACGAAGCAGTCGCTGCATAATTGTCCTCGTGTGGAGAATGCACAATGGCGCCAGGATGATGAATCGATGGCAGATTGGACGCATGGTTTAACTGTCATGTCCCTCAGATAAGGGGCTGCTCAGGGATTGCTCATTCTCACTGCTAGCCTGCTAGCTTGCCAGTTTATTAGCGCAAATCCCAAATGTTTAGTAAACTCATTAGACTCCATCTAATGCTACTTTATCATCATAGATGGACCACAAGAGGAGCGGGGACACTGGGGCGGGCAGGCCAGGGCTTTGACCACTGGCTGATCAATCAGTGCTATAGGAGCTAGCATGTTTCATTAGATCCACTAGAGTCGGATGAATTTTATGGATTTCGCTCCTGAAAGTGGGATTTCAGGGGGCTTAGCAAAAATGTGGTAGCTGACAACACTTATCTACAGGAATACATGGCAGGCCTTTCATTGGAGAGCTTGCCATTTCATCGGCCGCAGATAGATAAGGCAGCTTCTTGAAGACAAGGGGCAACATTTAGGATGAAAAGAAAGTATTACGGGTTATACACCTCAAGGAGTAGTGGAAAAAATTGCTGGGTAAGTTTTTCTTCTCTGTCTATAATAACTGGCTTCTTGTAACGCGAGATGTCTGATCTGTGCGAATCAGCTGGACTAATTCAGAAATGATGTGCTCCTTATGATCTTCTGGTCGGGAAGCCTACTGAACTTAAGACCTCCATTGATCTATCCGGTCGCTCTGAATCAATCATTTAAGAAGAGTCAAAAAAGGAGGTGTTCTCGCAGGTTTCCACTCAGTCAAAGCTGAGAAATGGGATTTTCTAGTCTTTTTTATATGCAAGTCTTTATTGACAGCTTGTATATCTTTCTCTCATGGAAATGAAGCAAAATAATAAATAAAAAATAAAAAAAACATAGGTGGTGAATAATACTGCCCAGACTGTGATAATATAATATGACAGGCGTTTCCTGGCGCTGGGAAAGGAGTGTAGTAATTCACCTGACTTATGTTCTCCTGTCTGATTTCGCTTCAGATTAAAACCCACTGCTTGGCCAACCAATTGAAATCGGATCCAGTAACAGCTTGCCTGTATTGATCCCTATTTAACATCAAGGCTGCGAATGGATTGGTATTGATTAACTATAAAACTGCTGGCTGGGTTGTCCAGATACCTGCTCAATATGCTGAATGAAAAAGTATCGTTCCTCTGTCCTTCAATAAACGCAAAAAGGAACAGTAGCACATGTTAAACAACAGCAGAGCTTGGCCTGTAGGAGTTGGCAGACATTTTTTTCAGTATTTTTATTTAATTTTTATATTATCATTTTTTTGGGGCACACATAAAAAACATATATATAAATATAAAGATATTTGCTTGCAAAGGCTGTTATTTTTGCTCTGATATTTTTACCCCCAAATGGTCCTGAATATAGCAGGGTTGGCATAAAACATGTTTTGAAAGTGAAATGTCAAGGGTTATTAACTTCTTTTCAATGATATCCCCTCTTTCTCTGTCATTAAAAATCAGTACTAAAGGCACTAAAATATATAAGGTGAACATAGACATCACTTTTGGGCCTCTTGTCTGTGTGTGTGTGCAAATCCTAGCACCAAACCCAGTGAATACATAGGTATAGTATGGACATTTGTGTATAATAACAATAATGTAATTTCCAGATAAGTTTGTGATGAGTAATATACATCTGCGTTCAGTCACAGATTCCTGCTTGTACGTGTGTGCAGTGACTCAATCGTCAGAGCTCATTTGTCCTGAATTGGGACAAGTTCTTCCAGCTCGTCCGAGTCCTGGCTGCATGTCCTCTCTCCCTAAATCTCCATGTCGAGAGCCATAGGAGGCTCTGCATCTGTAAGAAATTACCCTCAATCTTCCACATCCAGGAGTTTACACTTCTGTAATGACAGAGGAAACCACTGGTCTCAGTAGGGTGCAGATTTTAAAGGGATGTATTTAAAAATTGCGTTCTTCTGCCAGACCTACAGGATTACTCGGTGGAACTGCCCCAACACACACACACACACACACACACACACAGGCTCTGCGTCCACCCCACATTCTGATGCAAGAACAATGCGTTCTGTATAATAGCTAGATTTTAGTTTATACTTACATTGGTTTGCTCCAACTCAGCTGTTTCACTTTGTTATGTAAAAAAATAAAAAAAATCATAGTGATAAAAAAAAAAAACAATTATATTCTTGGCATAAAGCACACTGAATACTAGCTGTAAATAATGTGGTTTTGTGCAATGATTTTTGCTAGCCAAGGCCGTTATTAGCATTTTGCAATGATCTTCAACCCCAAAACATTTTGAATGTAGCACAAAACATGTTTTAAAGAGACTATAGGGTTATTATTTATTTATTTTCTTTCTTTTTTCATTTTGTTTTGTTTAATGATTACAGTCTTATGTATTATTATTATTATTATTATTATTATTATTATAATAATAATAATAATAATAATAATTATTATTATTATTATTAGAACTGTTATTAATTATTACAAGTATTTAATAATCTATCTATCTATCTATCTATCTATCTGAATTGATAGAAATTGAATTATTTTATATATAGGCTAGTATATAATTTGCCACATATATTTAGTGCATCTGCAAATTATATACTTAAATGTATATAACATAAAACATTTTTTTTACATATAATAATTCTTTATAATATTATTATATGGAATTATTTATTTATTTATAGTTACATTTTGTATATTAATCTTTAAGTAAAAATTACAAACACATCGTAACAGGATAGAAATAATGCATCACTGTAGTTTTCGGCAGTGAAAGAGAGAGGCGCGCACACACACAATCTGGAGTCTATTTGTCTCTGATAGTCCAAATCCAATTGGATTCCTTAAGTGTTGATTAAGGTGGTGGGCTGAAACAGGCTGTCCCTCATTGAGTGTTTGTTGATTATTTACCTTCCAGCTGGACATAATGAAGAGCAGCCAATCAGAGAGTCACTCTGCCCTCCAGCGTCGAGTCTCTTGTTTGGTCTACTGTATTGGTTTGCTTTCTTAGCCAGCAGCTAAACCAAACTAATCACTACTTGGGTGGGTAGAACTGAAGGACAAATGACACTCGGTTTGTGTTCGAATCCTCCAGGCATAAACTTACTTGTCCAAAGAGTGAGACCAGGAGGAGAAAAGGGAAAGAAAATCATTCTCGGGGAGGGTGGGTGGCAAAAGCACTCAAGATATTCACATGTGTGTAATGTGAGATTGTCACAGAGCCTTTAGCTCTTTTGTGAGGGGTTTAGATGGAGATCATTGAGTAAAGACCAGGATGCTTGTGCTGAGAAGTAAGAATTAGCTCATTCACATTTGTTACCTTGTATATCGTTTCCGTTATCAAAAATAATTTTTGCAAAAAGAGTTGCGACGCACAAAGTTTTGGCTGCAAAAATGACAAGTATTGATCGAGTAAGTCTGGAATCTTATATCTGTTTGGGCTTCATTGGATCTTCCTGATTTTGAGCAGTATCTCAAAGCATGACTTAAGATGCTCGAGGACGGATAGACACTCGGTAATCAGAGCCAGCTGCGATGGATGCCGCTGTCTTCGTTTCTCCATCTGGCCAACACGATGGGCAGAGCACGCTTTTGAAACAAGCGTCGCGCCAGCAAAAACAACAACGTAAACAGATTTAGCCAGTTTTATCCACACAAGCTAAGTCAGGTAGGATATGCTAATGCAGTTCCATTTATATACCTGCATAATAGAAAATATAAACTTATGTTTGAAGGTTTGGGTTTGGGTTTCTGAATGAACCCTCTTATGCTCACCAAGGTTGCAAAGCTGTAATCAAAAAAAGAGTAAAAACAGTTATATTGTTAACTATTATTACAATTTAAAATATGTTTTCTATTTTAATATAGTTTAAAATGTCATTTATTCCTGGGATGCAAAGCTGAATTTTCAGAATCTTTACTCCAGGCTTCAGTGTCACATGATCCTTCATAAATCATTCTTATATTCCATTTCTCTGCTCAAGAAACATTTCTTATTGTTGTCAATATTTAAAACAGTTGTGCTGCTTAATATTTTTTGCTGAAACTATAGTGCATTTTTTAGGATTCTTCTATACTGTCACTTTTGATAGGCATTCTTGCGGAATACAATTATTTATTTAAAAATGTTCTGTAATTGTTCGCTAAACTGGCTTCATATTACTGACTTATTGATGCATCTTATTTGATAAATGGATTTTGATCATTAAGGGTAGGGCACATCTCCCTTTAGTATCACCAAATTCTGTCCAAATTGAATTTCTTGGTTGTGTTTTCCACTGAGAAGTCTTAATGCAGATGTCAAACTTACACTTTTACAATTGAATGTTTGTGCTTTTCTGAGTTTGGATGGAACGCAGCATAGCTATGCCCACAATGTACAAACATGTTCAGAACGAGTTTCTATACCGTAATAATTCCAACAAATCCAATAATTCCAGTGATAGTGAGGAGAATGCAATGGATCATTGTGTGTTGACAAGACGTTGCTAAGCAGAAATGGGGTAGAGGAAGTCCTGGGCAAGTTTTCCTGTGAGGCAAGGCTTTAATTGGCCGTGGGAGGTAGAGAGAGAGAGGGGGAAAGAGGGAAAAGCAGTGAAAGAAAGACTTGGACATTATCTCCTCAAAGTGTCTGGCCTCGTGAGTCACCGCCTTAACTTCCTTCAGTTAAAGTGGCCAACCCTGACAACCTGACACAATCCAGACAGCTCCTCAACACACACACACACACACACACACGCGCACACACACACACGCGCACACACACACATTCATGTCCCTCAACAGGTTAGCTTTACGACCCCTCTAACTAGGCTTAATGGCAGACCACTTCACCTTCTCTCCTGTTGAGCCGAACACTTTAATTGCTCAGAAAACAAGTCCGCTCTCACAGTTCTTCCAATCCTGCCGTCACCAAACCTGCATCTGCTCATTTGACGGAAGGACAAAGAACACATTGACTTGCACTTTTACACCTTACGGTTTCTCCAGGGATTGATAATGAAGCTTAGCTAAAACAACCACGGCCCCCCGGTTTAAATTTTGAATTCTCGCCATTAACCCACCACCTCAAAAGGGTTTATTAGCTTCATGTGGTAGCGAGTCTAGATTCGCTTTACTGCATGTTAGCAATTCCCAGATTTTCGAGCACACATCTTGGAAGAGTTTTTTCTAAGTGACGTGTGTTTGTACAGGGGTTTCACTGGCGAGCAGCGGTATTGCATCAGTTACACATGTGTCGATGTGGTAATTAAACCGTACACACAGTCAGATGGCACTTGCACAGGAACACACTCTCTCTCGCTCACAGCCGGCGCTGTTGTTAAATATCGTCTCTTTAAACATACATAAAATAATAATGTTAGGCCAAGACTGGGTAATTTGTTTCATGAAGGAAGTTATTAGCTCGATATCCAAACCCTGAATAAGGTCACACGTCACATCCATTTAAAGGTGAGCGTGTTAGTATTTTAGTGTGTTAACCTGTTTGGGGGGCAGCACAGTTTCTCTCACGGAGACAGCAAATTAGTATGAGGCACCTCATGGCGGCTGTGCTGACTGAAATGATTGCAACAAAGGCTCATTTTGAAGAGGTCAGGCTCCTCTTGCAATGATTTGTTGTTCATGAATCTACTTTGTGCCAATTTGTGTGTGCATGTGCAATCAGATGCGACTCGGGGGCGAGTTCCATCATCTTCACTTTACCGGGAGTGCGTTCGCGTGAATGTGTGTGTATTCCTCCACAATTTGACCAGCGCGATACCCGTCGAATGAGATTTTAATCACCTTCTGCTATCTCGACAACAACCGGGCCGCCAGTCCAGCTCAAGCTTCCTATATTTATGATAATTTATGTTGTTTTTCTTTCCTTCTGTCTCTCTCTCCCGCCTCTCTCTCTTTTCTTTTATTGAAATCACTGTTGACTGAAGGATGTAATCCTGATTAGTGGTGGCTGTGTGTCCACTGAAGGGTGAAAGGCATCAGAACCATGTTGGTTCACAGGCACCGAGTGAAATTGAAAAGGGGAGATGGTCTGAAATGCTTCATGGATTCGTCACTCCAGATAGACACCCGGATATCAACCCCGCCAAACCAATTCCTGCTCTGTTATTAGAGGACACAGGTACTACCTCGAATTAAGCAGTGTACACGGCATGAGTATGTGCTTACGTAGCAAACACATTCATATGGGTTTGAACAGCGTGTGGAATTAAGTAGACTTTTTCTGTCTGTTTACACAAGCAATCAACCGATTTATCATCTAAACTGATTAATCGGCCGATGTTTGACTTTTTTTTAGATTAAATGTCACCGCTTGTAGCTGGTAGTTTTGCTTGTGTTTGTTTTCAGGCACTGGCACTGAATAATAAACTGCTTTCAATCACTTTTCAAAGATGCAGAAGTAATGGTTAGTGATTTTTGTGCTAATATAATAAGCTTGAGTGTGTAAGCGATTGAAAAAAAGCTGTATTTGAACAATATATGTGGCTTTTTTGGGATTGTGGCATTTGGCTAATAAATGATTACGCAAAATTTTAAAAACTGATAATTCAATCTGATTTTGATTCAGTGCTGTGATGGATAAACATTTTCTGCCTTCAGTAGTTTTTTTTGGGGGGGGGGGGGGGTAAATGCAATTATTATATTTCTATTTAAATAATAGCTTTAGATTGTATTGTGCTAGCAATTATAATTGGATGAAATTTGAGATTATCATATCAGCTTCTTGTGATGAATCAATTAATTGTTGTGATTTTTAGATTTAAAATAATTCCAATGTATAAAAAGATTTTCTAATTTCAGCAGTTTGACAAAATTGGTTAATAATGATCTGAGGTTTTATTGCGCTAGCAATTGTAATTGGTCCAAATTTGGCCTTTTGGAGATGAATATAACAGGCAATAGCAGTTAATCTATTAATATATTACGATTTTCAGATTTTAAAACATTTTCAAAATCTAAAAACTTTTTCTGTTTTCAAGAGTTATGAAAAAATTGTTTACTATTGAGGCTTTAAAAAAAGTGTTTAAGATTTGCTAGAAATCATTATTTGACAAAATTTGGCCTTTTTGAGATTATCGGTTAATTATAGTAATTCCCATTTTCAAATTCCAACATTTCCATACTATTATTTTACTAAACTTTTTAATTTCTTCTGGCACTATTCATAATATTTTTATATTTTCTAATAGAAATCAGTCTGATTTGTTGTTTAAATTGGAATGCTATATAGTTTAAGTATTTATTTTCAATTGATCTGTGCATTTCATTCAAAAATCAGCTGCCATGCTCTGTTGACTTCAGATTACTCAAAACCCCATTTTGTTCAACCACAATTTTTAGCTGCTAAAAATATGAAATAAAGCGAGGCAAAACAAATGTGATGTTGTTTCAGGATGTGTAGGGCCACCCCGCAGTGCTGCTGCTGTTGAAGCCCCAGTGTTTGACTGGAGAAAAATGAGATAACCACAGGCTGATGGAGGGCTGATGTCTAAGCAGAGAGCAGACAGGCAGCTCGCGGGGGTGACGGGGCGGGAGAGAGGGGTCGAGGTTTAGTCCTCCACCAGCGCTGAGAGAAAGTGAAAGGGGAAGAGAGGGGGAGGGCAGGGCAATCTATCATTAGTGACCGAATCATACAGGGTAGCGGCCTGTGAGAAGCTTAAGAGATTCTCCCTTCCCAAACACACACACAGACAGACATTGGGGATAGAAGAGGAGGAGAAGAGAAACGAGTACTAGGAACACAAAAACTTGAATCTCAAAAACCCAAACAAATAGGCTTACTTGACTTGCGGCCACTATATATTGTATGTTGCTGATTAAACCCAAAAAGTGTGAGGGAATTAATCTGCTTAAGCACACTAAAAAATATATTTCATAAGAGGATTCCGTAACCTCCTCATAATCCATGTTTCGTTCTTTGCAGCAAACATTGGTTCACACATGAATCACCGGCTGAATGTATCCCATAATTCTGCTGGTATAAATTGAGAGAGGAAGGAGGAGTTACAGCTCGTCATATTTGTTTTGCTTGAACAGGCCTGCTACATCCGTATTGATCCCATCGCTAATGATGCATGTTATTAAACATGATCGCTCATAGAAAATACGGTGACATTTGTCTTTGTTGCGCTCAAGAACGTTTGCCAGCGAGCTGGCATCCCTATTAAAGATCCGTATAAACAATCTCCGGCATGCAAATTAAAAAGCGACGGCTTACACACACACACACACACACACACACACACACACACAAACACACACACGCATGCAAGCACACCTTCTGCATTCAAATTAAATTACTTTATTCTAATATCACGTCTTGACTGACACCTGCAACACTCATAAATGTTAATGACTGTGTTTTGTTGTCTTTATACTGCTTTTTTTCACCCGCTTGTTAGCAGGAGGAGTCAGCTTTTTTCAGATCCCATCCTAACAAGTTCTTTCTAATCAGCCTTAGAAACTCAGGTTGTCAGAGAAACAAAAGATTGTAGGGCAAAATAAACCTTAAGACGACTGTTCTGCCTCCGAAACAGAGAATAAATGCGAGCGCACACAAAGACGTACATATCTTAAGAAGATCTCTAAGAGGCACGTTACTTTGCCGTGTCAATTTATGAATCGATGCTCTCGAGTTTTTATCATTATTTACCAGGACAGGTCTGTGTTTGCAGCTGAAGGAAGTAAACTTCATCAGAAGCAAGTTTCTGATGTCCCTCCGAGCAGAATTAAATGCAACACACATTGAATTCCCCCCTCGAGGGAATTCGAAAAAGAAAGCACTCAACCCTGCTCCATTGTATAAGAAAAATACGTTTTTGAAAAATCGACAACGTATTCAAATATTGATATTCTTGCTTGTCAGAAAAAGAGGCCTTGAAATTTCCACTGAGTTCTTGTTGTCAGAAAAAAAGTGTCAGATAATTCATAAATGCAGTTCAGAGTCCGCAGGGAGGAGCATGGTAGCATGGATATGGAAACAGAACAGAAAACATTGCCGTTTTTGTACATTTTGTCTGGCTAATGTTCAGTTTGGGCCTGTTGCAATTTTCCCCCCATCTCTTCCGTCCCTCTTCTCTTGCGGTTTGTGGGCATGTTAAAGTGTTTTTGGGTTGGATGTGATTGTTTGTTGTTTCTGATTTCTAGTTTCCCCCTCTCAGCTTTCCATTTCAAGGGCCAATGAGAGCGCAGCTGTTTTATTAGCCCGAGACATCAGCACCACTTATACATGTGGCCTGCATTAGTAACCCTGGGTCTCTTTCTCACACACACACATGCTGTAAAGAGCTGTGAGTGACAGTTGTAATGATGTGACTGTCTCTGGTGTAGTGGCAGTCATAAGAGGCGTTTAAATATGCTTAGAGCCTCATCAAACTTGACTTCAGTCCTGTATGCCAGCAGCACAAAATGCCAGAGAAATAAATCAACACATTTTCAAAAAATAAACACCTCACATTTGGCGCCAGCACTCATATTTCTGAATAAATGTGTGTGCAAATATTTGCAGCTTGAAAATGTATACGATTTATCTGTTTATAGTTTTTTCCTCTGCAATTAGAATCCAAATAGTTGCTCTTTTAAAATCCAAATAGTTGCTGTTTCCCTAACCCTAACCCTAAAAATTCACTTTCAAGGTGGAAAACAGCACAACTTATATTTCATTAATGTTTTAATTCTTTCTCCTTGATATAAATGAGATTACATAGAGAAAGTGAAAACTAGTTCAAAAAGGGGAAAAGGGCTAGTACTTTTGTGGTTTTCAGAAGATGTTTCTTAAACCCTGTTCAGATCTTCTCAGCAATCAAAAATTCAAAATTTTTACTCAAACATTTCTCATCAAATTCTTCTGAGATCAAATTACCCCTGCAGTGCTTTTCACAATTGTTATTGTTATTATAATTTTTTTAAGTTAGGAATTGTAGAGGAAACATCCAAGACAAAGCTGATAGAATGACTGTTTAAGGTGGGAACTTATAAAAATGATATCTCGTCAATGTCTCATTTGTTTCTCCTAGACATTTTGACTACGTCTCCTGATTCTAGTGAGTCAGATATCTCAATATGCAATATGAACTCAAATATTTCTCATCAAATACCTCCAAGACCAAATTATCCCTGCAGTTTTTCTAATTTGTGACTTTTTTGGATATTGTAGGAGAAATATCTGAGACAAAGTTGATGCATTGAACCACATTTGAAAATTGCACTTAGCTAAAAAAGAGCAACTTCTAAGCAATAGTATTTTGTTTTCTGGGAACACCAGAATGTTTTTTGTTTCTGTAATCTTTTTGTTAGATGCGTGGGAGAGCTTTGTGCAACATTCCGGCCCGCACCCTTTGCTCAATTATTTTATCAAAAATGGCAGTTTCGGGCTCCGTGCAGGCTGTTCGGTGTAGCTGCTGAGAGCACCGTCATGTCGGACACGTCCCTTTATCAGAGCCGTACGAGGTACTTCCTCTCGCTATCGCTCAGACAGCAATATTTGCCCATGATGAATTGGACAGTCAGACGACAGTGGAACTCTGAAGCAGAAGAGATATGAAGACCTATCGCTTGTCGCCATATGATCTCATAGTTCAAGGCTGTTGACAAGATGCATTTTTGGCACAGCTTGCGGGGGCCATCTGGGAAGTGCTGCTCGAAAGCGGCAGAAAGTATTTCGAAGCCATAGTTAAATAACGCTGGAGCGTATGGCACCGCTGTGGGGAGAAGTAGGACAGTAGATAGTGCTCGCTCTTTCTGAAAGGGAAAAAAAAATCACAGGAGACCAAAGATGAATGTGAGAAGAGGAACATGAGATTCTCCTATGAGAGATATGATTAATATATTTAAAATAAATTAACGATGAGTGATCGGCTAATTTATCATATGGGGGTGGTGAAATACGCCAGGGTTTTGACACGGCACGGGTGGGTGTGTGAGATTGTGTTAGAAATGTGCATTCCTGGTTTTTAATGTTGTTGTTTTTGGCCAACTAACAATAATGTTGTGTCCATTTTCTGGTTGTGGCCATCTCAAAACTAATAGAGAGAGAGAGAGAGAGAGAGAGAGAGAGAGAAAGAGAGAGAAAGCCTTGGAAACCCGATTAGAGAGTCTGCCAGCATGTGCTACCCAACATGCTTTCTCTCTCTCTCTCTCTCTCTCTCTCTCTCTTGAGTTGTTCGTTGGCGAGTGGACACTCATAGCGGCTGACATCTTTGGCTCGTTAGAGCCTGCAGGAGTTGACGTTTTCCACGCCTGCCTTCAGCCGCCTTCCTCTCCTCTCCTCCACTCGACACTGTCTGCTACACGTCCAGCAGAATCTGTCATCTGCTCTCGGCCGTCCGGCCTGGCCACTCACGCCCTGACAGAGAGAAAGAGAGGGAGAGACAGAGGAAGGTGAACATCTCGCCATTGAATCGCCCATTACCTTTGTGAAGTGTATTGATTTCTTGTAAAAATAATGAAATTGACAGGCTTTCCAGAAATAATTGTTTCCAGAACAAAGAGGTCATTGCGGTGACTGAGGGAAAGCTTGAATCTGGCATACGGTGGAGTGTGTGTGAGTTTATTTTGGGAACATATATGTTCTTTGTTTTAGATTTTTGTTTATATACTTAATCAGTCTGCATTACTATATATATATATATATATATATATATATATATATATATAATTTTATATTATATTTTTTTAGATAATAATAATAATAATAATAATAATAATAATAATAATGAACCAAATGAATGTTTTTCTTTTTTAAATAATTTTTTTTACATATTACTATTATCATATTCTGTCTTTTTTATTTTTTTATTTATTTATTTGTTTTCTTTCTAGCTATAGCTCGGCTGCCTCTTCTATTATAGGGCCTTTTTTTTTTTTTTTTTTTTTTGATATTGTAAGTCCAAATACTTATAAAAGCTCACCTCTGGACTGGTCACAGTTCACATCACTAACCCCAAATGTGAGCAAGCAGCACAAATAAATACATCCCAAGCTGTCTATATGCACCACAATGACCTAGTCTCCCTGTCAAGGAACACATCGCTGTACCACCGCTTCCTTTGCACTTTTTTTCCTTCTTCTGTGTACCTTGACAGTTGTTCGAGGGAGAGAGAGAGACCCTTTTTTGTGTAATGCAGGCTTTGACATGGCAGTTTCCAAACAGATTTTCTTGCTGTCTTTATTCATTCACTGCTTGGCTGGCGAGAAGCGGTGGTACAAAGGGAAATACGCTGTTTACAGCCAGGCAGGGAACACCTGTAATCATTTGTGAGGTTAAGAAGACACATCTACATTCCCATAGAGGTCTTGAAACCGCTTTCATACCATTTTTTTTTTCTCCCCTTGTCTCTTATCTCAGGTGTTGTGACGCGGGCAGGGTCTCAGCTGAAGCCTGTAGAGGTGTCTGGGAGTGCCATTCTCCTCCACAGATAGCTTCAGTTCCCTGTTGTTAGTGTTTTGTCACGTGCTTGCGCTTCTAGCTCACACACAGAGTTGTTGAACAAACAGCCGTTTGTCGGTCGATAGTGTTTCAGGCGGTTAATTGCGCCTGTGAAATGAACTGCCCCTTGTCTTCCCAGACAATCGCATTTGAAGCTCTGCAAGACCCTGCGCACCACTGTGAGGCATTTTCTGCTTTTTTCATCCCCCCTACCCACCTATCATTTTATCCCCATCTTTTTTTTTTACATTTAAGATAAAAAAATAAGCAGGGCTGCCCACAGGAACATCTCCTACATACTAGACTTCCTTTTTAATTTTTTTTTTCTTTTTGGTACCTTATCAGTTTATTTTATTATTTTATTTTTTTTTTCTAAATCTATTTTTGTGAAATATATTTCTGTGAGCAACTTTAGCCTGGTTCACACGGGACGATTTTAAAATTGTCGGCCGATTTTCCAAACCTGAGAGACCCCACACACGGCGATAAAAAAATCACGGGTCTAACAGTTTTGGTCGTACAGTGTGTGGTGTGCAGCCACACGGCAAAATCAACACATCACACACGAACCGATTTGACTCCCAAGCATTCCCAGGTCAGATGGGAAATCTCGCAAAATCCCTCGAGATCAAACGTGACTTCAGAGTAAACAATCATGGTGGACGAAGAGGATGCAGTGGCCATAGTTTGTGCTTTGTTTGTAACCGAAAAAAAACATAAGAAAAACAAGAAAAGGCGATGGTCAAAGAAGTGGAGACAAAGTCCTCCATCTCCGACGTCCACTGGACTTTTTGGTGCGCCATGCCGCCGGCTGTTTTGATTTTGTTTCCCGGTACTTCCTCGCCGCCTCGTCACCTCGTTTTCTGATTGGCTACACGCCACAGTCCACAGGCTGCGTGATCGTTTGTCCTCGGGGGACACCACACACGAGAAGAAATGGGGCCAAATAAATCCAACATGCTGGATATCCCCGATTTGAGATCGGAGTGGTCCCGAAGTCCTTCCGAGCAGAGGAGAGCAGTCTTAACACATCACACACGGCAGGAATATCTGATCAGATTATTTTACGATAATCGGAGCATCCTTAAGATTGTCGGAAGGTGTTAATCGGGGCTTTTGTTCCCTAAAGTAAATGTATTTACTTATTATTATTATTATTATAATTGACGAAATCCAGGACATTTTTTATTTTTTTTAGCTTCTTTGAACAAATTTTGTTCCCCATGGTATGTAAATGTATTTATTTATTTATTTTACATTTACATTTACTAATTTTAAAAAGCATTTTTAATCTTATAACATTAACATATTTTTCTGGATTATTTATAATTGATTGTTTATGATTTTTTTTTTAAGTTATTGTACAATTTTATTTATTTACCATGTAACACTATGTAACTGAATGGTCATCATATTAAATTATAGTTAGATGGTATTTTCGTCTGATACACCACTGTTTTATGTTCTTAGTCTGCTTTTGTACAGTTTTCCTTAATCAATAGTTGTACCCCAGGTTTTGAAGTGCGCGTAGGGAGAAAGAGACTACATGAGCGGTGGTACAGATTAATTAGATGCTGTATTGGGCGTCTCAGATTAACATATCAGGCAGAAGGCCGCACTATTGTCCGTGTGACTGAAGCCGATGCGTCTGCCTAATGAACTGCAGGCCAAAACTATAAATTAACCTGACAAAAGGGCCCTCACCGGCAGGGACAGACCACTTAAAGACAACCCCTCCGCTGTAGCCGCCATTACCCTGTCACCCACACATGAACGCATGCTCTCGCTCTCTTGCCTCAAATTGGGTCCTCCGTCTCACACACTCCGACGCAGAGATTTGTGTTAACTGTAATCCAATAAAGCCGGGGAGCTCTGTGAAGTAGCATCCCTCCGAGAATCCATCCATGGGGCCTGAAGCTATACCTAATGGCCTTTTAGGGGCAAAGTAGCTGTGAAGTGTTAAATATTTACATGTAAAATGCCAGTAGTAATTGCAGGCTATGTCTGAGGTTGTCTTGAGACAAAAAACAAAACAAAAAAATAACAACAGTCGTTTCTACCCAAATACATGTAATAAGAGTGCAGCTTGGTGTTTACAGTTTATTTAGTTTTCATCTTTACCCATGAGCATGCATGTGTGTTGTCAAGTTTTGCTTATTAATATGGAGGACAAATCTACATTTAGGTTCTTTCAATCTCTCTTTTTTTTTCTGTGAATGATTGTTGGGTCCAGAGGCGGCTAATGTGGTGTTGACTCCATGTGGCCTGTCTATTAGGGGTGACAGGACTGCCCTGGCAAATAATAAAGAAATATTTATGCTCCTCTTAGCGATGCTAACAAGGTAACTTATCAAGCCGGTTCACTGCGGGGTCTCCCTCTAAGCTTCAATAAAGTCTTGTGGACTCCCCACACACACTGTGTCCCTGTGTGTGTGTGTGTCCCTTCCGCTCCGTCCCCCTCTTTTTGTTTGTGAAATGAGATTGGTCATAAATCCAGGCCATCTCATATATATTTGAACGCTGGAATTTGCTTCTGCCAGGAAAGTGCACTTTACATGTGGTAACACGCGATTACCTGGGCGTCTTATTGCGAAGGAAGAGAAAAATCAATATCAATTTATAATTCACTATTGTTGCCTATATCTGGTTTTATGGCACTCTTGCCTGACTCATTAATGTTTCAGAGTGATTGACTGGAACCGAAAGATTTTTAACGTGTTTCTTTTTATTTATTTTCTCTTAATAATTCAATAAACCATAACTGGTTCCATTCTCAAAGCTCCTACCATGAAAAAATTAATAAATAAGGACTTCTTTTATGAAATTAAGGCCATTAATTATTAAGGGAATAGTTTACCCAATATTGCGAATTTTTTTTTTATCTTTTACAGTTGACCTTATTTCTTAATGAGAACATTAAAAAAGTTTTCAACTTTCCTTGGTAACTTGATAAATTAATAAATAAATAAGTACCGTAAAACTAGATCACACAATATTGTGTTTTAAAGTTTTTCCAAATGTTTTTTTTTATTGATAACAATGTAAAATTTGTAGATCTGTAGATTTTCTCACAAAAAAAAAAAAAAAAAAAGATCAGATTTGTATCCGTCATATCGCGTCCACTCAAAGGACAAAGCGTCCAGGACAAAGCTGACTCTCGTTTCTGTGGTGACCCACTGCGGACCCTTCTGACGGCTGCTTAAGTTGTTCCTTTTAGTCCGGTGACTGACAGATGGAAAATGACCCTTTCAAACTCATCCCAGTCATTTGGCTCTGTTCTACTATGTCAAAGCCCCAAAAGGCCGGAGACAGTGAGGAGAGAGCAAAAAAAGAAGCATTGCGAGAAAGAGTTGGGCTACATTAGCTTAGCCTGCAGAAGGGAAGACAATCGTGTGTTTGAGAACTCTGAAGGAAAATCAATCATGTCGTAAGTGAGCGTATGAGTAAATTTGAACCCTGACAACTTTCATCATCTCGCTGCGGCACGTTCAACGGCCTGCAGTTTTCTCTCTCTTGCTCTTTCCCGCTGAGCGCTTCTGTGCTCTCCGCCGGAAGAGAAAATGAGTGTGTTTCTCTCTTCATTTTTCCCCGCTTCTCCTCACAGCTGTCTATTAAGATGGTGAAGTGCTGGAGTCTTTTCTTTCTTTCTGTCTTCTTTACTTTACTGCCTCCTGTCTAGTCAATCCTTTTCGAAGCACATATGTCAAAGAAGAGAGCGACGATTTAGTCGCGTTTCTCACTTCCGTTTAGATTCCCTCATATTCGTAGCCTTGCCTCGCAACAGACCTTATTTGCAGCTGCAATAAATTTAACACTGTAAAAATTGAATTGGAAGCAAATTTATCTTTAAACCCTCGATACCGTTCTCACATGCGTTTTATTAAATCTTAAACTCACAAGTCGTCCGCGATCAATTCTGGGCACGATGTCTAATTTCGTTTAGTTTATTGAAGAGCGGAGCGACAGCTTTGACCTTTGCCTCTCGTCTGTGAAGCGAAACATCGGCCGTACGCTCAAACTTTTGCGTTAATGTGAGTGAAGGGCCAAAAAACAAAGATATTTAAAAAAACTAAGTTTCTGAGGCACTTACTAGAAGTTAAAGATGGCCTTTTGGTGTGCAAGATGGAAATCCACTTTTGTGATTGATTCAGAGCGGTGTACGATATTTCTTCAGTAAGTGTGAAGTGACCCGGTTAGATGGTAATATGGGCTAATGCGACTGCTCTGTTTCTTAATGTGAGCTTTAGCTGACAAGCACCAGCAGCAGGGAGGGGAAAAGAGAAGATTTAAGTCTGTTCTCTCTTCTTTAACAAGAAAATTAGTGTGCAATGGAGATCTGTCATGATAAAGAACAGTGTGGCGGCCTACCCCCAACCCTACACCTTGTCTCGGTACTCTACGACTCCCAGCGGGACACATCCTTAAGTGTTATAAGGACAAATTTATTGCCCTGGCCACATTATTTAGCGATTTGATTTGTGCCAGGGATTTGCATTAATTCTGACCTGAAAAGAACAATGATTCATGGAGGGGAAGAGGAATGTGCAGGAAAGGAATTGAGATGCGAGAGTTCATATTGAGTCTTTCTTAAGGAAGTTTTATGAGTTGAGTTCAAACTCAAGAGAAAAAGAAAATAAATGGCAGGGATTATTGATTATGATTTCCAGGCCTGGGAAAAGTCATGGAAATTTCAGAAGTGAATATAAATATTTCTAGATATGCACTGCTCTAAAATATTACATTGACTTGAAATTGTGAATATAATAAAATGTATAAATGTTATATGTTCTATTAATGTATATGTATAAATAATATAAAATACATATATATATACATATATATATATATATATATATATATATATATATATATATATATATATATATATATATATATATATATATATATATATATATACTTTTTCAAATTACTGACTAAATAAATTGATATTAATAAATGCATATTTATATAATTATTTATATTTTAAACTTAGTTAGTAATTAGTCAATAAGTACTATGCAGTGTTGGGAAGGTTACTTTGGAAATGTAATAGGTTACATATTACAAGTTACCCTGTTTAAAATGTAATAGTAGTGTAAATTTTTCAATTACTTTATTAAAGTAATGTAACTAATTACTTTTGAGTACTTTTTGATTACTTTTTTTTTTAATTAAAGAATAATAAATAAAAGCATATACATCAACTTAAATACAGTTATCTAATAAGCATGTGACGTATTCTGTGTAATAAACTCTTGAAATATTGGTGGTTTTTTTGAAACTGCTGTCTCTTTGTATATGATGATAGTTTTCTCAAAATAAGTAAAATGCACATGAAGTGACACAGAGCAGTTCTAGAAATTATGTTTATGTGCTCGTGTACTCCTATATTGAGGCAGCAGAGGTTGAAAACACTGCGAGCTTCAGTAGGCCTATGTGTAGTAAATGAAACCATGTCTTTGCCATTAATTTACAGGAGGGGCGGACTGGGAAAAAAATTCAGACTGGAAAATTCAAACTCATACAAACAAATTCATGGACAAAACTATTTTTTTGTATGGACCTGACATAAAAAAAAGGTTTAAATCTTTAATTTGGGGACATGCAAAATAATTAAAAGTTCTCTCCTGAACTGCACCTTCACTTCCATTTTTCTCTTCAGTCTTTTTATTTTGCTCTGTTATCCATCTCTCGTGACTTTAATACTCAAGATTGAACAAAACTATACTTTACAATACAATACTCTACAATACTACAATATCTTTATAGAAAAATCCTAATACTGTACACGAGTCATGTTTTTCCCTTACAAAAATTAACCTTGCTTTTATTAGCCTATATAAAAGTAAAATAACCTTGTTTTTTTTTTTTTTTTTTTTTTTTTTTTTTTGCAAATGGATTTGTATTTATTTTTAAATAAATACATTTGTAAAATAATTTTACATTTTTGGTTAACACATTTAAACAATAGTAACCATTTTCTCTGGATTTATAGTTAAATATTAAAATGTTAATTTTCGTAAGGGTTGTGTTGTTGTCTGTCGTAGCTCCCCCTAAACCTATAAAAAAAATCTATAACATCTACTATAACATTACAACAGATAATAATGATGTCCTTTACATAGTATTTTGAGTGATGACTGGTGAGCAACGTGCTGCTGCTTGATTAAATAAAATAAAATAAAAAAAGACAAAAAAGCATCTTTACAGATGAAACTGACTTGAAACCCTGAACATTATACTTCTGCTTCTCTGCTCCAGCTGTGCGCTTCCACAGTGCACTTTATTCTCTCTCTCTCTCTTTCTCTCTCTCTCTCTCTCTCTCTCTCTCTCTCTCTCTCTCTCTCTCTCTCTCTCTCTCTCTCTCTCTCTCTCTCTCTCTCTCTCGCATTGATTACTCCGAGTCTGATCCAAACCGTTTGGCGGAGGCGCGGAGAGCGCGCGAGTCATGACTAACAATTCATTAGTTTTTTAGAGATTTAATTATCAAATGGCGGATTCGCAAATGATCGCTTTAGTACATTCGGCAGGCAATTATACAATAATGATATTAAATAGTGGGGCAAAATCGGCTGCCAGGCCACCGGGAATTGTCCCGGTTCTCCCGGTGTCCAGTCCGCGCCTGATTTCCAACACGCAGAATGTGCAAGTCTTATAGGCTATTGCATTTTTGGGGCTTTATATTCACAGACACTAGTCGATGTCATGTTTTGATTCAAGTGTACTGACCTACTTTTGATTTGGTCATCCAAAATATGGCATATTCCGTCCGCGTTAGGCATTCCGTTTTTATGACTGGATTCTACGAACCAGACTGTATTTCCGCATCCCGGAAATTATTAGGGCGGTATGTCTCAGAATAGTCAGTGCAATTTGGGAAAGAAATCAGTTAAATCTGTATGTGGATGTGTGTAAATATTCAAATGTAATCCCCTTTGTAATCGTTAAAAATTTCATAAGTAACTGTAATTTAATTACTCATTTTTTCGTAGTAACTGTAACTAATTACAGTTACAATAATTTTGTAATTAAATTACGTAACGCCATTACATGTAACTAGTTACTCCCCAACACTGGTACTATGGTACTTTAAATTATACTGCAAGTCATCAGATATCGTGATATTACCATTATGGCAATGGCATTTTTTTCCCCCATCATATTTCTTTATTTATTTATTAAAATTGTTCGTGCAATTGGAGAGGCAGAGAGACACACGTGTGCGTTGTTTTGTCTCGGCTAGTCGTGACCTTTCTGATCTCGGGGTGGCGTTCCGTGACCTCTTCACACACGCACACATATATGCACGCATACAAAACCGCACAGCACGGAAGGATGAGATCAACTCTAAAGCAAGCAAACATCTCTGGCTGAGAAAACATGAGCCGCCACACACGCACACACAACAGGAAGTGTTTCTGAAGGAGCACAGGAAGTGAAGGGTGAGACTCACACACCGCTGAAAAGTTTGGCGTGTTTGAGAATCCTCAGTTGGGAGCTCAGATTTGAAACTCTATAAAGCTCGTGTTCGGGCCAAATTCAGGAAAAATCTGGTTAAAATTCACTTCCCAGATGACTGTGGAAGCTTTATATCCCCCTGCGCTCTTGACTTGGGTTACACATTTGGCGGAGAACGACATTTTCATTCCACTTCTCCTGATTTTCCTCTTTCTCCTGCATGTGTTTGTTTTTAAGCTTCACGGCGTGTGAAGATGACATTTAGTTTCAGCTATAATTGCATTTTTTGTATTGTTTTTTACTAACCAACTCCTGAAATAAATCGCTCCCGGGGCTATGGGGTGAAAATGGATTCTTGGCAAACAAGAAGCATATTTTGCATTTATTATGGAAAATAATTTTTACAGGTAGGAGGTGAGACAATTTGGGAATTTCCGTTTGTTGGGAAGTAGGATCGAGAGCGTAAAACTGCTGCATTTTAAGCAGATTCCTGCTCTTTCCATCTGGCCCCACTGGCTGGAGAACCTGATCCGACCTGTCAATCAACAGGCCCCAGCTGTGAGGTGCGGCCCCCGCCTGGAAACCCTCCCCAACTCATTAAAACAGCTTCCCTAACTCTCCCCTCCTCTCTCGGCTCAGTGCTCCCTCTTTCCCGTTCCGTTCTCTCCTCTCCAGTCCTCTCTCCTCCGCTCTCCCACACTGCACAGTGGGGTTTTCATATCAGGGGTCTGTGACAGGATCATTTCAGCGATTTGTGGGATTCATCTGCAGTTAAAAGTACAGCCTAAGGCTAGTCTAATTGGTAGGAAGGCTAATTCCCTCCCGTCCTCCTGTCAGTCTGTATTTTATTTACTGAGCCTTGCCAAAACCTATTTACACAATAATGAGAGGAGATTGCTGTGATGCCAGCAACACAAAGACCCGCTCAGCGTGGAATCCAGATTGAACAATTAAAAGCAAATCTGAAATCATTCTAGCAATCTGCCTGCTAGACAACACAGGTACATGGATGGGTTCGCATCTATCCTCCTTCTATCTCTAAGCTGTTCTGCTCTGGTTGTGAGTCCTCGACTTTGTCTCAGATGTTTCTCCTAAAATTCAGTTTATACTAATTACAGTAAAATTAATTTGGATAGCAGGTCAAAGCCTTTGTTATTGGGAGATATAACGAGAAATGCTTGAGTTGATATTGAGATCTGAGCTTTGATTGAATGCTTTGGGACTTTGGCAAAGCTAAGCACCGTTCAAGAACTTCTCATTTTGTCAATGTTCCTTATGGATTCCATCTGATCTCATCTGTGTAACTTTTTCATCTATTTTATTCAACCCAAATCAGTTTCTTTCCGTTGTGTTGCCAGACAAAGTCTTTGCCCCAACTGCGCACAAGTCACCCGTCAGGTGAGAAGTGCTTAGGACTGTCGTTTCTCTGTGCGAGCAAGCCTAGGGTTTTTATACGGCTTTTTAGAAGCAAAAGACTTGTCAGATTTTAGACTGGATCAATGGAAGATGATTTAGGGGTGTTGGGAGGAAACAGGTTGTATTTTTCAAACTCAAATTAAAAGCAGTCATGTGAATCTTTATCTCTCTCTGCCTTCACTCTCTCTCTGAAGTCATTTCTCTGTTATTTGTGGTGTTTGGTTTTTATCCTTGACACTTTCACAGAGTGACTGCTCACTTAGAACGAGGAAATCATTGAAAAGAGCCATATTTTTTCCCCTTCCTCCATGAGCACTCCTGCAAAAAGAGCGCTCTATACCTCAGTGAAGTCTCCAGAGAGCGTCTTCTTTATGATGATACTCTCAAGGTGAATATTGGCATTTATTTAGCCCGAGTTGGATATGAAAGAGATGTTTAGTAGCGTTAACCCAGACGGAAAGTGTGCAGTCAGCACTCATCGCTTCCCGTATAATTCTATTTCATTTCCCTTTTCTCAATGTCACTGTGCATCCCTTTCTCCCCTCCAACCCTGTTCAAATTAATTTAACACTTCTCTTGAGGAATTCTGATCAAATTAAAGTTTTTCTTTGCAGAGATGACAATAGCGGTGCGTCTAAGTTTCATGCTGAAATGACGAGCTCCTATATTTAGAGTCTCATAAGGGCTTTGCAGTGGAGAGAGTCTCTTTCTTCCTGCAAGCAAATTAATTGAGGAAATGACAGACTTGGCTGAAGCATCAATCAAAAAGTAGCAACACGACAAACTTTGGCAGCGATTAGAGATGAGGATTTCTCCCCCCCTCTCCTTTTTCAACAAGCTAACAGCTCCAAACCCCAGATCCAATTTCCTTCAAACCACAGTTTAAAAAGACTTTCATATTACGGGAAGCAGAGGAAACAAATCATTAAGCCTAAACTACATTGATCACTTGAAGTGGAGATTTAGAGCCGAGTGGACACGTGCATTTGTCTTAAACATACAGTGAGGTACAAAATAAATAAATAAATAAATAAAATATGGGATTTATAAAAATAACATTTCATAAAATCTAAATATTTATTTATGTAAAGTTTTAAGTTTCTGGAAAGTTTTCTAACAAAAATCTGATTATATTACATTATTACAATATTGCAAATTGATGCATTTTAACTAATTGTCTCCAACTTTTGGATCTCTCTGTATGTTCAAGGGAAGCTCCTGGAAGCAACAGAGACGAAATTCAGGCGACTTGGGAGTGTGGGATTCATGGTCTCTGACACCGGACTGATAAGGGCTGTCAGTGTGGGCCATTTTGTTACGACACAGACAAAGATGGAAAACACACAATAGTACTCGATAAAGAATATCTGTATTGAGAAATCCCACACAAATGTTTTATTTTAGCATGTAAGTCCATATACAAGATCTGAACCGCTGAACAAATTAAGAGTCGTAAATTGCAACCCGACACTCTTTGTCCATTGTGGATCAGTCCATTTAAAAGTCTGGCGCGTTGAAGAACCATTGTTTGAAACCCAGAACGGGCCATTGAGACTCGGTGAATGAGTGTCCATGCTGGAAAGCGAGCGGGAGTGAGAGCGTTAGTGTGTATGTGTGTGTGAGGCTGAGAGAGCTGTCACTTTGAGGAATGAGAGACTGTGGCAGTAGGGAGCAGGCTGGCAGATGTGCAAAAGGAACACCAAGCATATTGATCAATTAAGTATGCAAATTCCTTCTGCTGACTAAAGAGAGAAATAAATAAAGTACAATAAGAATTAAGCCCAGCTGTAATGACTCTCTCAAGTAAAAAAAGAAAGAAACAAAGAAGGGGATCAACCAGCAGCCCAAAAAACGGATATTGTGTGTACACCTGCTAAGATCTAAGTGTGTGACTTTACCTTATGTCAGTCTAAGGAAATGTTATATAATTCTAATTTCATGCAGATATAAGAGAGAGAGAGAGAGACTCCAGTCGCATAAAACCCACCCACATGAACGTGCAACTGTTGTTTTCCTTCAGTGATCAAACAACGGCAGCATTACATGCGACAAACACAGAGAATAACAGAATTTCAAATTCAAAGTGGCATTAAACCAACAGCTTGAGAATGTGATTGGTGTTTCAGAGGTGTTTGCTATCTATCCATTGTTCTATATGTTTTTCTATCTTTCTATCTGTCATACTTTGGTTACACTTTATTTTAAGGTGTCCTTGTTACAGTGTAATTATGCATTTAAGTACTGAGTAATATTAATTAACTAAATGTACTTACTGTATGGTTAGGGTTAGGATTTGGGTTTGGCTTAGGGTTACTTGCATGTAAGTATGCATAATTAATTGTTATTATAATAGTAAGTACATGTAACGTATATAACAAAGACGGCTTAAAGAAAAAATAAAAAAGTATTACCCATACATTTTCTGACAAAGTATGCCAAACTTTGCTTTTGTTGTTCAAACTTACAATTAGGGCTATATTAATTTCTTTTAGTTTGAATCTATTTTAATTATATTTTCTTCATTAAAATTCAAATTGCAATTCTGCATCCTGTTTACTATCAATTCAAATTCTAGCTGTTCTTTTAGAATAAAACGGGCATAAAAAAAAACAAAAAAAAAACACGCCTGGTCCCAAGCCATATCCGCCCTAGCAACTAGCCAGAAAATGTCCTGGTAATATTCTGCCAGGGCATTATCAGTTTTTCTACTTTTTTGTAAAAAAAGTGTAGTGTAGTTCTATTTGATTCTATTTCTCCTTTTCTACATTTATTTTTCCTTTTTTTCTCTGGGTAGGACGTGTTGTATGGTGGTCTTCTGGTGTGTTACCTTGTGAGGCAGGGTGTGTGGTTCACAAGATTGCCCCCCTCTTTGGTGGTGAAAGGCTCCTCATTATGAGTTGGGCTAATAAAATTATAGTCTTGTTCTGCTTCTCTCTATGCTGTTGTCAGGACTTTGAAACATGATAGTTTCATTATGGACACACAGTGTGTGTGTGTGTGTGTGTGTGTGTATCTTTGAGTGTGTGTGCGTGCCCTCTTCAGCATGCGGGTGCACGAGAGAGCTCTGGACCTCTGGACGTCGCCCAAGCCTGTGAGAGCTGCCCTTTCCTAGAGATATGTTAAACCTGCCATTCATATGAAAATTGACTACAGCCATCGGCCTGCTCTTTTGTTCCTGTCTCTCTCTCCATCCATCACTCTCCGTTTCTTGAATTGAGTCCAAGTTTAGCACGTAGGATCACGCTGATGCCAGAGTCATTTGATTTTCCTGCTTTATCCTGAATCCCCCTGCTCTGTGCGGCCGGAAATCTTCCCGGCTTTTTTTCTTTATCCCAGCCTCTTCCGAAACAACAGAGTTCGGTCCTATCTGTGTCCGCACATGCATATCGCCGGCAGGCCGCAAACCGCCCCGCACACAATAAGAGAAGCATCACAAGAGGTCATTTCATATAAAACAGGAGAAAATATTCGGTCTTTGACATTTGGACTGTGTTTTTTATATTTCTGCATGGCCAGATAGCATCAAAAGTCTCCTCCTCAATAATAAATACCAGAATGTCAGCTGTCAGTCACTGCCTTTAAAGAAAACAAGACAGAAAGGCAGAGAAAAAAAAGGGGAAAAAAGGAAGAACAGACAAAAGCTATCCTGTCGTTGCGACAAGCAAGTGTTTATCCCATGAAAGAAGGATGGAAATGAAGCTAGAGTGCATGAGGGGCTTTAGAAGCGAGGAACAGGGGTATAATCTCTCACTTTCCCCATCTTTCTGCATTTTGTGACTGTAGTTGTTCCCCCTCGAAAGTCCCAGAGGGTTTGATCTAGAAAACAGGAAGCTCTCCATGAGTTCTTCCCCCCTCAAGGAACCTCATGTGTTAAGAAAAGCTCTCTCTCTGAGATAAAAACAGCAACGCCTCAGAAGGATACACCAAAAATCTTCTACTAAAAGACAATTAATTCCCGTAATTTCAATTTCTTTTATGAGGACACTAGAATATAGGTATTGGGAAGAAAGCCATAACACTCAAATGTTTTCAAAGTATTTTATAATTGATTTTGAAAGTGTTTTAAAAAATGCTCTATATATTTTTATTAATAAATATATAGTGTAATAAAATATTAAATATAATGTATATAAAAATGATCACATCTTATTTTACTTTAGTGCTATTTTTTTCTGAAATGTGCTTGCTAATCACTAACATCATGGGAAAATCTGTGATTTCTTTTTACATTTTCTGCCACCTTAGCTGAATCTGGATTGCTTTCGGCAAACGAATCTGGCCGACGAGTGCAGTTGGCAATTAGGCATCTTTGCTTCTCCTTGCTGCTTGATTAAGCTGATTGATGAACAGGCCATATGTGGTAGTGTCACAACTTGGCTTGACATTTCTCCGTCTATCCTCCATACCATCTTCCCAATACGTAGACGACCTGTCATGAGGAGAGCAAGATATGGAGAGATTGAGAAATGGATGACAAATTTAATCTGTCATTTTTCCAAGTCCAAAACCAAAATACGTGGTGATTTAACAGCCAGTTGCAAGCAAGGTACTCATCCGTGCAATCATTCTGAAGCACATGACATCACTGTAATATCCAGCCATGTTCTTTAGCAGTTTCAAATAGTTTTGCTTTACATTTTTAGCCTTTTTCAAGGCCAAACAAGGCTTTGGTTATAGCGCCTGTGGATTTGACAGCATATGCGTGTGAAAGCATGTGTTCATCTCCCTGCTTCAGTGTTAACGTGTTTTTGTGTGCGTGTTAAAGACCTGGCATACTACGTGTCTGCTGCGAGACGTGTGTGTGTGTGTGTTTTCTCCACAGGCTGTGGGGTGTGTGTGTGTTTTATGCTGTCAGGTTGGGTGCTGTTCCTTGGCTTGACTGCGAGGCTCTTTTAATGTGCACTGGAGTAGAATAA
>NC_081793.1:26150875-26160875 GCF_963082965.1 Carassius carassius
ATTTTCTTATTTTGAAGTTCAGAGCCATATGTGGCGGTGAGCTCCGAGCAGGTGAGGAGTCGGGGACGCTTTAATTTGCTTGACAAACATTAGGCTGGAGTCTGTCAGCCGGAGTATAGTGACTGCCAATCTTTATTTACCCTTTATTGATTACCCCAAACTCTAAACATCTGCATACCTTGTATAAATTTTCACTTATGGGCCGGTCTTGATGAATGGCGGCTCTCCTCCGCTTCCTTGGGATCTCTGGCTTTCAGCTGAGAATCACAATCAATTATTGTCATAACGCCATGGAGATCTGCAGCAGGAGAGAAAGAGAGAGAGAGAGAGAGAGAGAGAGAGAGAGAGAGAGAGAGAGAGAGAGAGAGAGAGTGCGGGAGGAATGTAATACTGGATAGATACAGTATGGCTCCGCTAATAAGATGTGTTGGATTAGTTGGCGACCCATGCTTTCAGATTTTGGCAAGAATCACTAGCTTAACAGAGATTCAAAAATATAATGATTGATATTGTTACATAATGCATTCATCTATATAACTCTTTATGCAGTGTTTGTTTTGTCATTCTGTTTGGCAGATAACCGCTGTAATGAAATTTGATTATCAGCACGAATTTGTCCTACTGTATTTCGATTGCTCTATAATCAGATCGCTGTAACAGATTAACCTTCAGATTTCTAATTGCTCTGTGTGTGTGTATTCAGAAGTACAGGAGCCATTTGACCCCACAGTGTGATGGGAGAGGAGTAATTAAGCATTAAACGGTCTTGACCCTGTCCATTAAAGCCTCTCTCGCACACACATTATTGCTATTGCTTCCTTTTGTGTGTTAAACAAGGCTGTAATGGAAGCATACAGGTTCAAAGCCCATGGGTGTCTTTTACCTTTCATAATTATCTATCATATTAACATCTTTATTTACTATTGGATTTTTTTTTTCTTTGTTTAGTATTCGTATAGTCAGAATAAAAAAAAAAAAAAAAAAATTAAGGAAATTGAATCAGAATGACATGAAGTGGAATTTATTGAAATCTAATTCAATTTAATTCATTTTTGTAAATTAAGTGTTCTTTCACCCTGGTCTACAAAGCTAATTATTAAATAAATAAATTATATTAATGTAAGCCCCTATAAACTTCAACGCTTTTAAAACATTTTTGAGTTAACATTCAGAGTTTTGATGTGAAACTATTTTTAACTAACTTGCTTTTCAAGTTTTTTAGTTCAATTCTGAATTTAAATAATTTGAAATTAGAATTTCAATACATTTTAATCCTGCTTCGGTCCGTTCAAATTGGTATGTCAATTTAAATTCAGTTCAAATATAGAAGTTTGAAATTTAAAAGAATTAGAAAATTGTAATTTAAAAGCATTCTAAATGATGCTCGTAACGGCACACAACCTTGCTGCGCACACACTTGTGTTCAGATCTGTTTCGTATCAGACCTTCTTGTCTGGGCAGTGATAAATAGACCGGGGTTATCATCTCTTACTCTCTCTCTCTCTCTCTCTCTTTCTTTTTCTCTGCCACTGTCAGTCTTATGAAATAAGTGTTTTGTGGTGGCACCGAGCAGCCCTGGGTCAGGGTGTACTTGACTGAGAGACGGATGCGTATTAAGATAAATCACTCCGCAGAACAGCTGCAGAGGCCGAAGGTCACACATCAGACTCACCCCACGCCGACTTCCTGCTTTACCGCTGTCAAAGGCCAAAGTCTGGGCCCCATATATCTGCACCATCACCACATCAGCCAGTCTAGCGCCTCTACATCTATATCCACTCGCTCAAGAGCAGTCTGGATAGGATGTGATAATGCTGATATTTAGCATTCTTTTGTAATTTAATACAGTATTCTAAAGCATTTTCAGTCTGTTTCATTATAAGATAAAAATATCCCTTTTGTTTTATTGATAGCAATGCATTTTCTATGCATTTAAAAAGCACTTTTTTGCGGTTTTCCTTGTTTCAAATAACACCTCGGCCCTCCATGAGAATGCCACGGCATGACTTTTAGACCCCACCGTTGACCAGTTTTCACATAAACGTTTCTGTCCGCTAAATGTCACCTAGCGTTTGGGAAAATATATACCTGCGCTCTCATTCATAACACCTGTTTTGTATTTCACTTCCCAAACTGGCACCATCATCACCCTAATTTCTTGAAGAGGGGATTCACGCTACATTGCACTAAGTGTTTTAGAAAGCATAATTGCCATGCAAATTCCAATCAGCGAGATTTATGATATTTATTTATTTATTTTTAAAGAGGAAATGTTGTTTTCTGTCGAGTTACGCAAGCATTCATGGATTTAGCCGACAGCTGTTTAGCAGCGTATTATTTTCTCGCTGCGAAGGTGGAGAGAAAGGGAGAGAGTGGGAATGAGAAGAAGAATCTTTTAGGAGGCATAAATGCATGACGGAAGATGTGTATTGTGTTTACTTGAGAGAAAATGAGGGGAGGCAGGTGAAAAATATGTGTCTGTACTTGTTCAGATTTTAGGCCCGCAAATTTGCACCCTATTTCAATTTGCCTGCGTGAGGCAGCAAGTGCAAATAGCTTATTGAGGGTGAGATTAAAGCAGAAGCGGAGGAGAGGGGCATAAATCTGATAGGGCTGACTTGTACCGTCATGTAAGCGTAATGACTATCACACTGAATCAACTGCCGGAGCTCGCGGCAGCTTAACACGGGGAAAATTTGCCTGATATGTGTGCGTGAGTGTGCGCCAAACCCTCGGCAGTAATACAGCCGTACCGTGTGACTTAATTTTTATAGTTCATGAAGCATATTAGCGGCAGGCTGTATCCGCGCCCCATTCAAAAGGTGATTTCAATTTCAGATGCTCATTTTTCATGAAGATAAATACACCACATGTCGCAATTCCCCTGAAGTAAATATTACAGCAATAGAAGGGGATATTGGGGGACAGGGGCTGAGATGCAACTCTAACATTTTTTTTTTTGTCTTTTTTTCATTTGTATGGTAAGTGGCGGGACTCGTGGCCTATCAGGGAACAAATTGAATGTTTAATCTGCAAGCATGCAGATGGGACCCGCTGTTGTAGTCTGAGACCTATCTCGGGGTAAATTGAGAGTTCTCCTAAACACACGAGAAAGGCTGATGCTCGGTCTGTTGGGGCCGACGTTTGTGAAATCAATGATCGCTGTGACGTTCCAAAAAGAAAGTGGCCAATTTGAACACATTTCCAGATAACCGCCCAAGCCGAGCTGTGCTAAGTACATGAGAGTGCATTCAGATAGATGCAGTCACTGGAACGGTCCAATTGTTAAATGAAAAGTTGAGGAGAGACTTCTGCGGTCCCCCAGGTGTCGCTACGGCGACGTGTCCTTTGTAACGTTATTGCATTTCATAGCAGAGCTCTTGTTTATCAAACATGGGTTTTATTTGCGCGATGCAGCCGTGTCAGCAGTGGAAGGGAGCTAGATAGTCTACGAGTCTGCGCTTTGGTTCGTAGCACGCTGCCTAACGCTAGCTGTGTTCCCTGAGGTCATTAAAAGTGTGAATATCTGCATTACTCCGTGGTGTTTTGCTGAAACTGTTGTTTCTCGGAGGGCGAGTTCACTAATATCCGCCTGGGACAGATAGAGGAAGCATTACATCAACAAATCCACACCATAAAAACCAGCCAATATTTTTTTTTTTCTTGTTGTTTTAAAGTTAATAAGTGAAAAGATATTCAATTGTGAGGGCCAATTGCAAGCTTGTTAGATTTTTATTTATTTATCTATTTATTTTCTGTTTGTTTCTCTTTTTTCCTAGTGTCTTTCTTCCTTTCATCCCTTCATCTAGGCTGAGGTTGGGAATCGCATGTCAAAAGAGGGCATGTTAATTTTGCCAAAGGTTCTGTTGTATATTAATTTAAGTCGTGAGTGCTGCCGGTAGATGACACTGACAGCATTTTGATTAAGGATTTTATACATGAAGAAATTTTCATTATCGCTTCTCCTTGGTGATTTCAACGGGACGGTTTGGGATCGTGACCCGGCGCCGTGACAGCAGGTTTCAGGATAAACGGCTCTGTATTGAATCCCACCCTGTGCTGGATCCACACTTACAGCGACAATTAATGGGGCCTTTCCTCCAGGGAGGCCCCAGCCTTCCCAGGCCTGAGCGCCACTATTGTACATAGGTAACAAGATTTAGTTTTTTTTATTTTTCGCCGACTCCTCTGATAGATGTGAGGGAGTCGTTCTGTGTGATTAGGGTTTCTGATTGACTTCAGATAATCAGGCCAGCAGGGTGTAATGTTTGCAAATATATATTAAAATGAGAAGAGAAAGGCAAGGTTTAAATCAACTGTGCCTTTTGACCTCAACATGTACGTGGGGCATAGATGATAACCGTAACCACACTTCATCCAAACATTTTGATCTCATGAACAACATTAGTTTCATAATTAGGAGAGCAGAATGGCCCAAATATATAGCAGTTATTATAATAGTAATTATATTTACATTTAAACAAATACATTTACAGATTAAATGTACTTCATTTAATAATTTTCTTTTTTTATTTGCAGATTTATGCATGCAACCCAAATCCTCAAATATATATTTTTTTAAATCTGGTGTTTAAATTAAATCCTCTTGAGATACATTCAAAGTTATTTTGACAGATCACGCTATAAATATGGCAACTAAAAATGAATAACAAAGTGGACACAGTTGTACCATTGAATGCCCAGTTAAGACTCATATTTCCTTTTATCATTTAAAAATGCAGTCTGTTTGTGTTTCCTCTCCTGTTGAGCCGAAAGCCCCCTAGTGGCACGCACGGTTTGGAAACCACCTCTCCCCGTGGCTTGTCATCCTAATACAGCTGAAAGTGCTATGAGATCCTTTAATAAACCGCCAGCTCATCGCCCCCAAACCCCAGCGTGCGTGTGGCGGCCCCTGAAGGAGCCGCATCTCCATGTATGCTGACACATTTGTGTACCTGCGACAGGAAGGACAGAGGCCAACGCTGTCGGCTCTTGCCTCAACTACTGCTCTACAAAATCAACCTGACAACTCTCTGTTTTCTCCATGGAGAAAAGTGCCCCCTCCCACCCGCATTGTTTTTTTTTTCTGTAGTAAAGGATGCTTGCATGTCAGTTCTGTGAGCTAGAGCATCCTTATTATTTGCCTATAACCCTGTTTGAAAGCCCATGTGTCCCGCGCAGACAGGCAAAAGCAGCGGTGTCAGTTATCTGGGTAACAGCCATCAGAGGGACAGCAGCTTTGGAATGCATGTCTCCTTCTCGGCTTCTTTCCCTTGTCTGTATTTCACTCCACTTCAGATCATGTATCCTGCTGTGCTGCGAGCACTTTGTCATTCCCTGTCCCTCCCGTTCACTTTTAAAGCATACGCGTCGGATTCTGTCATCTTGCCGCTTCCTCACAGAACTCGTACTTCATCTGTTGCTGCTTAAAAGAGCATTTTATTTGAAGGTGGTGGGTCAGATAGAAAAGAAAAAAAATATCTCTTTAATGTCATCAGTGAAGTTAAATGGAGAGCAAACGACTCACCTCAAACTATGTTAAGGCTGGGCAAGATTTATGTCATTTATTTTTAGGAGACCCATCTGAGACAAAGTTTATGCTAAAATAATCCATGACTGAAACTCCTATAAGTTCCTTGAGCGATGAAAGAGCAGACTATGAGAAATAGAACTACATTTGGGTAACCTAGGATAGAAATATCACAATTTAAACCTTTTTAGTATATGTTTCTCAGACAGTAGCAATAGAGAAAAACATTTTATCCTACTGGATAAAAGTTTCAGAAGGGATCTCAACAATATCTGAAACTTTGCTCAGATTTGTGCTCTAAAAAAATATAAATAAATAACTACATAAATAGATGATGATAATAATATCAATAATAATTCCACTATTATTATTTCTTATGGAATTTTAGATTAGACAAAGTCGATACTTCATGAAGTTCTCAGTTATTTATATTTTATGTCTCAAATTGTGCTCAGATTTGCAAATAAATAATAATAAATGCATTACATTTTCTATCAATATTTATTTCTCATGGAATTTTTACATTTCGTTGAGTTCTTTGTTATGTTTAACATGAGTTTCATAAGATATTAAGCAGAAACTTCTGAGCAATAATATGTGCATTTGTGTCACCTAAGGAAAAAAAAATTATCTTTAAGATATCAATGGTTTCTGCAAGACAGTAATTAGATCAAATCAAAAGCAAATAGAGAAGATTTGTTCCAGAGAAAAGCAATGTTGACTCAAACTGCACTCAAAATATTTCAGTATGAACTCAACATTTCTTGTTACATTATTCATTTCTCATGTAATTTCAGGAAAGACAATGCTTATACTATATTGTGTTCACAGCCATGTCTCCTGAGCTATAAAAGAGCAAAAATATGAGCATTAAAATGTTATTTCAGGTGTGTTTTTAAAAAAGCCCCCATATGTGTTGGCCTCAGTGTGTGTCCCATCGTCATGAATGTGTGTGTGTGTGTATATGTGAGAGAGAGAGAATGCTCAGATAAAAAAAAAGCTTTCTCCTGACGTATTTTCCCACCATCCTGAGCTCCTGCTGGAGCGGGCCGCACAGAGGCCTGCTTGTGTCGCGCTGATGTCATAGGCTTGACCTGCCTCTGCTGTACAAAGGCTTTAGGTATCACTGCCTCTGTTCACACAATGCCCATTCAAGCAGGTTGCTTTGCTCCTGCAAGCCTAAGGAACAATGTTATTTTTTGTTTCAGCATTATAAAGCTGGACTTTGCAGGAAACTCAACAGACAAAACCTTTATCAGACGATGCTTCGGGTAGGCTGGCAGTATAATCCGCCTCCATTAGCCTTTCAATGTGTTTCTCTCTCTTTCTCTGTCTTTTTTTTTTACCTCGTTTCCATCTTTCTCGCTCACTTGCTCTCTTTCTTGTTGGCCAAAGACGAAGAGTACATTCACAGGGGTCAAAACAAAGCAGAGTTTCCCTGCATTAATAAACAATGTGTTTTAAAACAGTGGAGATATTAAAATACATCAGCATAAAATCGACCATATTTATTTTTCTTAATGCACATTCCTGCTCTTATTTTGCATGATTCATTAGTGCACATTATTTAAAAAAATGTGTTCATTATCTTCCAACAAAATGAGGGCTGACGTCAGGAATCTTTTATTTCAGCTCCACAATTTCTCATCACAGTTCCTGATTTATGCAATCAAGTCTCTGTCTAAATTGATCCCATTTCACTCTTAAATATCAGATTACAGAAGTAAAAAAATGTTAGTGATAGGATGTTTCATTTTGATTTTCAATGCTGCATTAATTGCTTTGTATTCTATATTAAAAGAATTGACATACCCTTTCAGATTGTGGAGTTTCCGAGTCGGAATCCCTTTTCATGGTATCTGTCCACAGGCACGGCCGGCAAAACGGTGACAATGTAAACCTCTAATATATTTGCTTATTAGAATTCTCTGGATTTCAGTCAACAATATGAAAGCACCAAAGGCCTCTGGTCCTGCCATGTACAAACACACTCCCAGTGTGTGTGTGTGTATGATTCATTCTGGTGCAGTTTTAGTCCTTATAAAATATTCATTTTGGTTGTGCAGGGTTCTGTAATTGCCATCTCTCAGACTGAATAATTTATACCACGCGCAGACTGACAAAGCTACGCCATACGGCCGTAGATGAATTAGGAACATGGATCCATGCTGCCAGCTGCATTATTGTTTCAAAAATATGGCACTCACGTCTTTTCTGGACGGCACGGCACATAATCCGGCTTCTCTTCATTTGTCATTTCATTTCACCTGCTCTGTTGTTTTAGCCCTTGCGCTTGCCCTTCTGTCTTTTAATGACTGACCCCTTGCTCTTGCCGTACGGTGCACCGGGTAGCACTAATGCACCTTTACCCTCTCTCTCTATGTACCCTCTCCCTGTCTATCAATGTCTTTTTTTCATGCATGGTTACTACTTCACACTCGTATTCACTTTAGAAACATACATTATGCATTAGGAATAAAATGATGCACGTTGCTTGGAACAACCACTCTATTTGCTCTTCTCTTTTGAGGATTTTATTGTTCAGAAGCTCTTTCATAGCTCATGACATTATTAGACAGTAATGAGATTAACTGGAGATCAAATAAAGACTTCTGCATCAATCTCCCAATAAAACGACTCCAGTATTTTACATATGTAGAGTTTAAGAAGAGATCTCAGTGTCTTGGGATGAGCTCAGATTTGCCAGTCAGATATTTTATTTCTCCTAAGAAATGTTAGCAGAAACAGTAAATACTTAAGTGAAAATCCATCAATTGAGCAACCAATGAGCAATAAATCTTTTTTAAGATTGGTAATTCAATGTATATCAGTATAGTATGAGCTTGAGTGAGAAAGAAAAAATCTATTTTTGTCTATTTATTATTTCTCATATGAGATTTAGCAGAAACAAAGTTGAGACTTCAGTGAAACTTTGATGAAGAGCAACTAATGAGCAATAAAACTTTCATCTAGGTTGGCTATTTAGTGAATATGAGCACAGAGGATTTTTGTAAATTGTAGAGGAGACATACGAGATTAAGCATAATCACAGCTTGTTCTCCATTCAATCTCATTGCAGTCTAGTGGAAACAATTTTAAATTAGTTATTAAAGAGATCTAATTTCTGATTGTTTCTTTTGAAGTCCCTCCCAACTTGCTGTTCATTGGTGTTATTTTGGTGACAGACTCACTTTCTGGTTCTGAACTGAAGCGAAGCTTCTGAAAAGTGACCCGCACATCCCCTGTTCATGTCCATTATGGAAATCTATTAGCGCCGATCACCCGCCGCTTGTCTAGGGGCATGTAACAGCACCTCAGCGTCTCTGATTGAGCTACAGCGAGCTGATGGATGACTTGAAAATGCTCTGATGTAACGGCCTGTCCTCTCTCTCTCTCTCTCTCTCTCTGTGTGGTTGTTGACATGCAGGAATAATGACATGGACGAAGGGCCCACATGTGCCCGTGTCATTAGGCTGCATTACCTGTGTTAAAACCAATAACTGCCACTCAGAACTGGATTCACATTAATCATTTATAATGTTTTAATACGTTTTTAATCAGCATCACTGAGACCACAGCCTTCAGACATCAGGCAAGCCATGTGCGTGTGTGTGTGTGTGTGTGTTCCTCTATGGCCTGATTTTCACTCTCTCCTTCCTGTTTTTAATTAATAATTAAAATCGGCAAAGATGACAGTTCCTAATTAGTGCTGTCTTGAAAGAATGTGGGAATGTATGAATTTTAGATGGGAAAGGAGAGAGAGAGAGAGTGTGAGAGAGAGAGAGTTGAGAAAGGGTAATAAACACACAAGGAGACGTCTGGAGTAGAATGGAGACACAACAAACAAAGACAAACAAAATAGTGATTACATATCTGTCAGCGAGTGAGCATTAGGTCAGGTAAAGACAACAGCCTCCTTGGCCATGTGTGGTCAGTCTTTCAACCAATCATAAGCCAGTTTGAAACCCACCACCACAGACTACACCCCCCCCACCACCCCTTTCCTCCTCCTGGGGAAACTTAAGCCTGTATCCCAACATCAAAGAGTTGAAAGAGCAAGAGAGGTAAAACATGCATAGCCTACTACCCCTTTACCCCAGAAACGGTGCTGCTTCTCGGGACGGGGGATTTGCAGAGCTCTTTCAGAACTCACCTTCATTTCCATTAACTTGAGAACTGAATGATGACGTAATTGAGTATTTTGCTACATAATTTGCTAGCGTTATTATTATTATTATTATTACTATTATTGTTATTATTATTATTATGTTAATTTATTATATTTTGTGATGTTTCCAGAGAATAGTTTACCCAATAGATTTAAATAATTTGATGTAGTGTCTTTGTGCTATTACAAGCTGTTTTAAGTTGTCTAAGTATTTAATGAATAAAATTCATCATGATGACATTTTAAAAATGTAATTTTGTTTTCTGTTCTTGTCTTTGACCAGATTTATTTGATGTATTATA